>NC_081358.1:107910755-108210755 GCF_030684315.1 Stegostoma tigrinum | reverse complement strand
GTGGCAGATGGAATTTAACCCAGAAAAGTATGAAGTAATTAATTTTGGAAGGTCAAATTTGAATGCAGAATACAAGGTTAATGGCAGGATACTTGGCAGTGTGGAGGAACAGAGGGATCTTGGGGTACACGTCCATAGATCCCACAAAGTTGCGACCCAAGTTGATAGGGTTGTAAATAAGATGTCTGGTGTGTTTGCTTTCATTGGCAGGAGAATTGAGTTTAAGAGCCATGAGGTTATGTTGCAGCTGTACGAAACTCTGGTTAGACCGCACTTGGGATATTGTGGTGTTCTGGTGAGCTCATTCCGGAAAGATGTGGAAGCTTTGGAGAGACTGAGAGGAGATTTACTAGGATGCTGCCTACACTGCAGAGCAGGTCTTATGAAGAAAGTTTGAGGGAGTTTGGGCTTTTCTCATGGGACCGAAGAAGGATGAGAGGTGACTTGATAGAGGTGTACAAAATGATCAGAGGCATAGGTAGAGTGGATAGACAGAGACATGTTCCCAGGGCAGAAATGACTATTATGAGGGGGAAAAATTTTGAGGTGATTGCCGGAAGGTATGGGGAGATGTCAGAGGTATTTTCTTTACACAGAGAGTGGTGGGCTTGTGTAATGCACCGTCGGCAGTTGTAGTGGAGTCAGAAACTTTAAAGACTTTTAAGCGACTCTTGGATAGGCACATGGAGGAGAGTAAAATGTAGGGTATTAGTAGGATAATAGGTTGGCGCAACATCATGGGCCAAATGGTCTGTACTGTTCTATGTTCTATGTCTTATGAGATCAGCCGTGATTAAATCAAGTGGAATAGCGGGTTTGAGGGGCTGAATTAACTACTCCTGCTCCTGTCCTTTTACTTATTCCTGGCTTGCACTCGGGTTAGATGATATTCTCAAAAGGGACAATACTTGTGTGACAGCATAATTGTTCTATTTTAATGGAAGTAAATTTTTGGGAGTTTTTATTCCTGATATCTAAGGCAGACCAGGTTTGGGCCAGGAAAATGGGATTAGAATAGTTAGATAGTTGTTTTTGACTGGCACGGATGCCATGGGCTGAAAAGCCTTTGTTCTGTGCCAAAGGATTTCTATGACTTTATTTCCATCAATGAGAGTGCATAGCAAGTGAGGACAACTTCACGTGTGAAGTAAGTTGTTTTCTTGGCCTACAAAATTATGACAGTTAACCACTCGCCGTTAAGTAATCTCCTCAATGTGGTAAGAGACCTCAAGATATTTCACATGAGTGAAACCAAATAAAAATTCTCTCTGAGCCAAAGATTAGGATGGGTGATAACATGTTTGATCAAAGCAGTTCAGACATATGATTTACTCACGATTGAATGTATTCACGATTGATCTATAACCAGAAGAAAAATAGTACAACAAAATAAAATCTTGTAGACTTTAACAACAGGGAAGTAACAATTAGGACCAATGAGCAAGCCCCTTTGTTGACAGTTGGGATGGATTTAGCTCGAGTTGGTGAATTTCACAACATGCTAGACCCACCTTGGTGGAGTATTTCCCTGATAAATTATCACCCAATATCCGCCTTAGGAAAACCTCACCGGAGGAGTGGAGATGAAAGACAAATGCACTTCTCATAATTTAATATGGCTGTCACCCCTACGCACTTGATACTCCGACTTGCAAGCTCATTCCAAGCTTTTAAATGCCCTCACGTATTACTGTCTTAGAAAAAACAAGCATGCTTCTTTTCATACGCCACATCAAAGATAGCAAATAAATTAATTAACTCTTTTAACTGTCAATAAAGCAGTAAACTTGTCAATCCCTATTGAGCCATTACACTTTCGAAACTCAGCCAAGCATCTATTATAGTATAATCCTAACCCTCAGGGTAATACCATATTCGTAGAGGTCTACAGCAAAGAAAAAGGCTGTTCAGATCATCAAATTAGTGCTGTTCAGAAACAAGCACCTTATGCTCTCTGATGAAGGGTCTAGGCCCGAAACGTCAGCTTTTGTGCTCCTGAGATGCTGCTTGGCCTGCTGTGTTCATCCAGCCTCACATTTTATTATCTTGGAATCTCCAGCATCTGCAGTTCCCATTATCTCTGATACTTTATGATTCTAATCACTTTCTTCAGCACTTAGCACATGGCCTTGAATGCCTCAGACTCACAAGTGCGCATCTCAATATTTCTTAAATGTAATGACACTTTCTGCCTCTCTCACCGTTACAGGCAGTGAGTTTCAAGTTCCTACTACTCTTTGGGTAAAAACAAGTTTCCTTGCACTTCATCTACACCTTCTGCCAGTTACTTTAAATTTATGCACCCTGATTGCTGATCTTTCCACCTAGCAGAAAAGCTTATTCCTGACTACCGTGTCTATGTCACTTGTAATTTTATGTGTCTCAATCATATCCCCTCTCAATCTCCACTGCTCCTAGGAAAATAACTCCTGTCTATCCATTCTCTCTTCATGACAGGAACTCTCCAGCCCAGGCAATATCTTGGTAAATCTCTACCGTACCCTCTTCAATGCAATCATATATTAACAAAGAGCTCTGCTCACACAGAATGAAGAGATACTTTTCATTAGACTTGTGCACATCGAATGAACAATTCTGGCAGAGTGACAGTAACAGCCTATTTCTTTATAAACAGTGGGCATTTAAAAACAAACTTCAAATCATAACACTTGTAAGAACTGTAAATTCACCCTTTAAGCGCATTTACAACTCACCATTGAGTTCAAATTGCTCTACTGAGTTGAGGTTTCCCACCTGTGTGAAGCATGCCCTATCCCCTTTGCTCTACCAACAAATATTGGATCTGTTGAAATTACAGGCTGTAATTTCACATTCAGTTTCTACTTACCATTTTTAAAGGCTTGTAGGCTCTTCTCAACTCATGAAAATTCAACCCAATATTGAGCCTACCTCCCTGCCATCTCAGCTTACATCTCATTCCAGTTACTCAGGAGAAAGAAAATAAAAATATTTCCTCTTCATTCATCTTCTGTACTAAATTATATCTTAACTTTTAGAAGAAAAGGTTTCACCAATTTTTGTTTTATATTTAGTTATATGCATTCTGATAGTTGAATTACTCAGCATTACAATCAACTTGCTAACAGACATCTTTGCCAATTCCCATTGTAACCTTAGAAATGTGATGTTTAATCTATAGTTGTTTGCTTTCTTTTCTAACAAGTGGATGGGAACTGGAATGATTGGTCCAGCTGGAGTCAGTGTTCTGTCACGTGCTCAAATGGGACACAACAAAGGACAAGGGAGTGCAATGGGCCTTCCTTTGGTGGAGCTGAATGTCAGGGCTACTGGTCTGAAAACAGGCCATGCTTTCCAAGACAGTGCCCAGGTAAGCTTCATTCATTCAGATTGTGGCCTGTGCTTTTTTAGTGAATTGTTGAGAGATACCACTTTAAAAAAGGAGTGGGAAAAGCTGACAAGGAAGACCTTTAAGATTTCATTCTTGAATGCATTGTGAACCCAAATTCAAATCTTCAGATTCCTTTAATAAGTTTAATACTGTGGCTCTGATATGACGGGAAAGGTATTCAGGCCCCACAAGGCCGAGGGACTATTTTCTTCGTGGAAGTTGCGGCAAATGTCGGAATGTGACAAGGAAGGTCCGCTACTGAGTCTGCCACAGCACCAAGGGGCCGTGGAGAGAAGTTCTCAATTTTGAGAATCTTTGGAAGGTATCTTTTCCAGTATTGATATTTCGGCCACTACCAAACTAGGAAGGGACAAGTAATGTGGTCCTGGAAAACAACCTCTTCTTCAAGGTTTCCTTGGCCATGAACAACTCTTGATACGGTCTCTTTTTTTAAAAATTCTCTGTTTAGATAACCATTTTCCTTTGATAGGTTGGGCTGGGGTGTGGGAGAGCTGGTGCGGGGGTGTAGTCCAGGAACTAGAACTACCACAGCTGATATTTGCAACTGTTAAGTTTTTATTTTCTGGCAGCTTAAGTGTAATGAAAGCTAAAGCCAAAAAACTTTCAATTAAACTTGGGAATTTCCCACTCCCTGCAGGACTCCTCGTGTGTAAGTGTTAGGAATAACGGAGGTCACACTGCTAACAAGCCTTAATATAAACTCACCAACCATCCTGGAATGTGGAAGCCTAATTTCAGAACATAACTTTTTTAACATTATGCTGTTCTGCAGATTTTTGGGATCCATTATCTGAACAGGCACTTGCCTCATTTTTGTCCATATGCTCCACAATAGCTGCAAATCTCAAAAATATGTTGATCACGGAGTTGCTGCGTATCCTCTTTTCATGCTGCAGCTCAATGTTGTTATGTTTTTCTAGGTACTGCCAAAGTATTGCTCAGTGGTATAGTGAATCAGAGTCTAAAAACACTCTGCTTATGTAAGTGACCTGAGCCTTGTGGAATATGATGAGGTTAATAATATAGAGCTGGTAATGTTGCATAGCAACTGGCGACTTGTGAAATGATTCCTACTTTGGCAGGATTGCTCCAGCCAGTAGTTTATTGTCAGAATTACTGAATTGAGCACTCTGCTCTACATACCTTTATAATGTGATTGTCTCCCTTGATTGGTAAGGTAGAATTCTAAGATTTATACTATTGTTTAAGCATACTGAGAGCAGGGTGACATGTACCTTGAAGAAATATGATGACAATATGACAGAAATAATGGGAACTGCAGATGCTGGAGAATCCGAGATAACAAGGTGTCGAGCTGGATGAACACAACAGGCCAAGCAGCATCATAGGAGCAGGAAAGCTGACGTTTCGGGCCTTGAATCTTCAGGCCTGAAACATCAGCTTTCCTACTCCTATGATGCTGCTTGACAATATGACAGCCAGTTTCAACTCTCGTAAATGGTGAATTTGGATTAGTTGCAAGGTGTTTTCAGCTGAGAATTAACCCTCTTTAACACTACTTTGGTGACATCCAAGTATTGTTGCAATGTCATACAAAATTCCAACATTGGCCATTTGGTGAGATCAGTTGCAAACCACAACACTCTGGAACCATAGAGTCAGAGTCATACAGCATGGAAACAGACCCTGGTATCCAACTAGTCCAATCTGAACATGTTACCATGACTATTTTCCTGCATTTGGTCCATCTCCCTCCAAACCTTTCCTGTACTTATCCTGTACTTATTACTACACTGTACTTATTCAAATGTCTTTTAAATGTTGAAACTATACCTCCATTCAGCACATCCTCTGACAGTTCATTCCACACATGAATCACTCTGTGTAAAAAAAAAATTGTCCCTCATATCCTTTTTAAAACATTCTCCTCTCACCTTAAAAACATGTCCCCCAGTTTTGAACTCCCCCACCCTGGGGAAAAGACCCTTGCTATTCACCTTATCTATGCCCCTTATGATTTTCCTAAATCTTAATAATGTCACCCCTCAATCTCCTACTTTCCAGTGAAGAAAGGCGCCAGTCTATTTTTATAACTTAAACCCTCCACATCCGGCAATAATCTGGTGATTTTTTTCTGAACCATCTCCAATTGAATGATATAGTTTCAAAACAGGGCAACTGGAACTGCACACTGTTGCTCCAGAAGAGGCCTCACCAACATTCTGTACAACCTCAACATAATGTCCCAATTCCTATGCTCAAAGGTCTGAGCAATGAAGGGCTAGCATGCTAAACACCTTCTTAACCATCATGTCTACCTGTGAGGCAAATTTCAAAGAATTATGAGCCCAAATTCCTCTACATTATGTTCAAATGATTTATACATTGGACAACAAGGGCTGAAGAGCACTAATCCTCTATTTTTCCCCTTCCATATATAACATAATGCTGACAGGAGGTAAAAGTTGAAATTAACAAAACAGTGAAAGCTTTACAAAACTTCTTGATTTTTTAAAAATTTTCCCACACTGCTACACTTAAGCTTTCATTTCTTCAAAGGTATATATTTTTCTCCCACCATTTAATGGTCAAATTTTCTTTTCAGAAAGCCTAAAACTCCAACCACTGGGTATTAAGCTGTGAAATGAGCATTCATGTTCTCATTTGTCAAAACAGTTTCACATAACAAGCTTTTTTAAAAAAAATACAAACATAAAATATAATGAAACTGTGTGGGTGTAAGCTAGATTAAGTAGATGTTGCATGTGGGATATCTCTAAGATGGAGATAGCTGGATGTCTAGACATCATGCACTCTTCAAGTTGAGATCCATTTAGCAACATTGACTTTTTGCTTTCCAGTGAATGGGAAATGGCAAAAATGGAGCATGTGGGAACCATGCACCAAAAGCTGCGATGGTGGGACACAGCTTCGAGTGAGGGTCTGCTCTGGGCCATTTTTTGGAGGACTGCAATGTGATGGACCTCAGGAGGAATACAGATTGTGCAATGACAAAAAGTGCCCAGGTAAATATTTTGGGATGTGGATATTTCCTAATCTAGAATTAATGAGTGTGATGCATTTGGGGAATGCTTTTGTGCCTTAACTTTCTGTATTGCCAACTGAGGAAAATGTCAGTCATGGTTTCTATTCCACAAATAGTGACTGATTGAGGATTTGCAATATAGATTTACAAGCATAACACTGAAAATGAGAAATGAAATTTTCCCCAGTTTGGAGAAAATTGAGATATGGGACTATTTAAAACAGCAAATGAAGACCTGAAAGAAAACAAGAGGATTCACACAAAATGGAGATACATCAAAAGAGATTGAAGAGACGGAGTTTTTTTTGTCAAGAGACTGAAACTTTTTTCATTATTCATCCATAGGGTGAGTCTGTTGCTGGCTGGGCCAGCATTTATTGCCCATTCCTAATTGCCAAGAGGGCAGCTTGAGTCAGCCACATTGCTGTGGTTCTGGAGTCATATATAGGCCAGACCAAGTAAGGATGGCAGATTTTCTTCTCTAAATGACATTAGTGAACCAGATGGTTTTCCCAACATTTGACAATGAATTTACGGTGACATAAGACAATTAATTACAGATTTTTATTGAAATTAAATTTCACCATCTGCCGCAGTGGGCTTTTGAACCTGAGTCCTCAGAACATTACCTGGGCCTCTGGATTAATTGTCTGGCAGTTGTACTGCTAGGCCATCACCTCCCCTGATAGAAATCTTTTAATTGTTTTTAAAATTTTGATTGTTTTCAACTGCGTAATTATAGAGCATGCTTTTTCCAAGAAACAAACTTAACAGCTAAGAGTCATAACCAGGAAAATGAATCTAAGAATTGTAGAATCCCCACAGTGCAGAAACAGGGCATTCAGTCCATCGAGTCTGCACTGACCCACCAACGAGCATCCCACCCAGACCCATTACCTGCCACCAACATTATTCCCTGTATTCTTCCATTTCCTATGGCTAATCCACCTAGCCTACACATCCCTGGTCACTATGGGCAAATTAGCATGGCTGATCCAACTAACCTGCACATTTTTGGACAAATAATCTCTCACAAATTCAATATGAAAATCAGGAAAACCTCACTGCACTCAGAAGAGTGGAAATATAGAATATTTAAGGTGAAGCAAGAACAAGGGAAAGAAGAGTCAACTGAATGGGAAGAAGTTCATGTAAAGCATAAATGGACCTGATGTTTTGAAAGATTCTGAACCTCTGCTGCAATCAGTGTAAATTTCATGGCACAGAATTTAGAGTTGTTTGTTTATGTTTGTATCGCCTTGGGAAGTTTTTGTTATTTTTTTTAGAATTTGTTCATTCATTGCATGTGAACATCACTCAGCAAGGCCAATATTTGTTACCCATACTTAATTGCCCCTTGAACTGACCCCCTTGCATTTCAGAATTAACTACATGAATTGGGTCTGGATTCAGTTGTAAGCCAGGGCAGGTAAGGATGGTAGATCTCTTTCCCGAAAGGGTAATAGTGAAACAGATAGGTTTTTGTGCCAATTTAAGTTAGGTTCATGGACCAGAATGACTGACTAATTCAATTTAAATTCCACCAGCTGCTACGGTAGGATTTGAACACAAGCTCATAGATCAATAGTCTGGTCTGATTATAAGTCCAGTAACATAAAAACTACTCTGCTATCTCTCCCATCAAAATGAAGTGAACATTATTACATCAAGTGGATAATTATTTGCAGTAGAGGAAGGAACTGAGTTATAGAACATAGAACATAGAACATTACAGCGCAGTACAGGCCCTTCAACCCTTGATGAAGCGCCGACCTGTGAAACCAATCTGAAGCCCATCTAACCTACACTATTCCATTATCATCCGTATGTTTAACCAATGACCACTTAAATGCCCTTCAAGTTGGCAAGTCTATTTCAAATTTTGTCTGTAGTAAACCTGATCAACTGTCAATAAAAGATGTTATGGGTCCCAAACTAGATTGTAAAATGAAATTAGCAGTCTAGCCCAGGATTGATAGAATATCAGGATTCACTTTGTATGGATAACAAATATTGGCCTTGCTGAGTGATGTTCACATGCTATGAAAGAACAAAATTCTAAAAAAAGAATAAAAACTTCCCAAGGCAATCCTAACATCAGCAAACAACTCTAAATTCTTTGCCATGAAATTTACATTTGGGTACTTACTGTGAAGATTTGGACTGAATGGTTTCCAGTATCATATTAGCGGAGCCTTGCTGTGGTGTCATCAGCTGCATGGAGGTCCAGCAAAAGACTTTTTTTGCCTCTTTATGGGAAGGGCCAACAAACCACAAGCCAAATGGACAGTTTCCAGGCCACCAGAGGTCTTCTCCCTAAGAATTAAGACCCTGCAGACGGAAGTCACGCTGACCAATAAACAGTGCAAAACTCTTGTGCACAGCCGCACCAGATGCTGAGGCCATGCAGGAAGCATACCCATGACAGTTAAAGGCCTGAAGAGAGACTGAAGTCACTGGTGAGGTGTGCGTATGCGTGTGCATGTGTGTGCACATGTACGTGCATTTGTGTCCTGGACTGTGTGCTGAGGGATGAGCTAAAGCCATGGGCAGCTGCTGCCATGGTGCAGTGGGGAAAGAGCACCATCTAAGGGCTTTCCGCTGAAATTAAATTGGGGTCTGCTCAGTTGTTGGACTCTCCCGATGCTGCTAATAAATGTAAATATAATCTTGTATAACTAAGAAATGCCTTTTTTATTATGTTGGATAGAGTCTAACTCCAAAGTTTGTTTGTTTCCCCATATGCTACTATACAGAACAGAACTGCTTCAGTGACTATGTATGTAAACATATTTTTATGAATACAATACATTTTCAAAATACATATTTTAAAAAATAATGTATGTATGCATGCACATTTGCCTGCATTGGGGGGACTGTGAACGTGTTGGTTCTGCAAGAAGTTGCAGGGAAAGTGTATCCATGGACATTGTTATCAACGACAGATCAGTGACCCTCCTCAACTGTGCCTTTGACCAAGAAACCCCCAACTCCCACCCAGTAATGACAACCTGACTGCATGGCATCAGCTGCTGTGCACATTGAGTGCCAACAGGCCTGCCTGAAGCTGACTTAATCCCAGCACAGGCTGAATGAAGCTTTGAGTGGTCACCAGTTGGCCAATTAAGGGGTTCAGTTGGCTGTGCTTAGACCATGAGCTGATCTCCGGGAACTAATGATCAACCAGGAAGCCACTGCCATGTGTAATCCTGGAGAAAAATCATCGAGACATTAAAAAAAACTTTCTGTTTGTTATCTTCTTGGAACGTTTCTCTGTATCATGTGCAAAGAAATGCTGGCTGGCTGACACTTAAGCATCATCTAATTGGATAATGATTCTTTTTGTTTTCTAATTAGTGTAGGAAGTGACAAGCAAAGATGTATTTCCCAACTGATGGCTGCATCATTGAGGGGGGTGGGGGGGACGATATCAGGTGATGAAACATACAGGAATATATTCAATTACAGTTGGCAACCAAACTTCATAGGGTCATACAGTATAAAAGAAACCCTTCAGGCCATCGAACTTGCTTTGAAAAAGTTAGGTCAGTGACTTCAGTTAGAAACAGGAAGGTGACAAGGTTCGGGTTGGCGAACACCCGGTCTAATTAAGTGCCTGATTCATCTCCAAGCTCCAACAGCCTGAGACCTGAAGATTACTGCTGCCTCACAGCAACAAAGACCTGAGTTCAATTCGTTCCCCTTGCATCTGGGTGGGTTTCCATGAGGTGCTCCGGTTTTCTCCCACAGGTCAAAGATGTGCAAATTAGTTCGATTGGCTTAAATTAACCTTCCCCATAGTGTTCAAGAATGTGGAGACAAGGTGAATTAGCCTTGGTAAATGCAGGATTATTGGAGTAAGGTGGAGGACTGGATCTGAGTGAAATGCTCTTTGGAGAGTTGGTGCAGACTTGATGGGCTGAATGGCTTCTATCTGCACTGTAGGGATTCTGTGATTTTACGATTCTGCCCATAGGTTTAATTCAGCAGAGGAAGGCAAGGAGTTAGAGGGGACTGTCTGAGCAGTTGCATCAAAAAATAATCATTGGTGGAGAAGGGAATAGTTCTCTGTAAACCTTTCTTCATTTGGAAAACTTTGTGTAATGAGACAAAGCGGGAAGGAAGCAAGGAACTAAATGACTATGTATGAATAATGGATGGCTATGAATGGGGCACAAGGTATTAACACATTCAAAAGGACTCTGATGTTTAACTCATCATGTTATTATAGGCAATTGCTGACAGTTGCTGCTGTGAGACACAATTATTAAACTGCTGAGGACTACACCTAAATTAACTGTGTGCTCAGCTACTTAGCAACCAATGGATAGTGTTTCCATGGCTACTGTTTCAAAATGGTTGTCAAGGTTTCTCTTTAAAACATTACCACATAAAGAAGTGACAAAGATAATTACAACAAAAAAGCAAATGTCAAGGCCATGGTGGGAGGGATTCTGTTTTTATATTAATAAAACCAATTTGTACATGGTTAGAAGTGAAGAATAAGGCTTTGACATTCTTTTGAGCACCTAACAAGCTGCCTAATAGCTCTGCAGCACAGGAAGGATGGTAAAGACAACATTCATTTTCTAAAAAGTGTATCACTAAAGGTCAAAAATACAAGAATAAAATATATTGTCTCAGCACTTAAATACAGTGGAACGTCCTCTTATTGTCTTTAATGTTTCTACATCAGTGCCACTTTTTCCCGAAATTTCACAAGTGTTTGAAATTGGAATTGCACAGTTCTGTCCTTTTCGTGAACTGACATCCACAGTGAAGGCATATCAGACCCTGTACAGTTAAAATTCTGCTCAATAGGAAGAATATGTTATCAGCACAAGTTGCATTTAAACAGACAGTTCAGCTTTTATGAATTCATTCTTGGTGTAAGGCCAACACATGTTGCACATCGACTAATGCCCTCAATGTCATGGCTGTATGTCAATTTCTTGAACCGTTGTAGTTAAGTTTTCTTTTATACATTGATGATATGCAGATGTCTCTGGCTGGGCGAGTCTTCATTCCTAATCTCCAGTTGCTGTTGAGAATGTGATGGTGAGCTATCTTCTCTAATTGCTACAGACTGTTTGGCTGACATAGCCACACTGTGACATAAGGGAGGGAGTTCCATGATTTTAACCCGGTAGCACTGAAGAAGCAGCAATATATTTCCATGTCAGGATGGTAACTGGTTTGGAAGGGAACATGTAGGTGGTGGTGTTCTCATCTAACTGCTGTCCTTGTCCTTTGAGATGGTCATGGTTGTGTGGTTGGAAGATGCTGTCAAATGAGCCTTGGTGAATTCCTGCAGTGCATCTTATAGATTGTACATGCTGCTGGTACTGAAGGTCAGTGGTAGATGGTGTGAATGTTTGTGGAGGTGGTGCCAATCAAGTAAGTTGCTATACCCTGGGTAGTGCCAAGAGCTGCACTGAAGCAGGCTAGCGGGGAATATTCCATCACACTCCTGACTTGCAGGTAGAGGGCCAGCTTTGGGGAGTCAGGAGGTGAGTTACTCACTGCAGGATTCCTATCCTCTGTCATTTTCTCATGACCAGTATTTATATGGTGAGTCCAAATCAGGCTCTGGCTAATTGTGAACCCCCATGATGTTGATAGTTAAGGAGGTAGTGGGATAGTGGTAATATCTCTGAACTAGTAATCCAGAACCATGGGTTAATGTTCAGAGGACATGGGTTTGAATCCCACAATGGCAGATGGTAAAATTTGACTTCAGTAAAGCCTTCAGTATAAAACTAAATGAGTAGCAATCGTGTAGTCACTTTCAATGTCATAAAAAAACCATTTGGGGCAGCATGGTAGCTCAGTGGTTAGCACTGCTGCCTCACGGCACCAGGGATCCTGGTTTGATTTCATGCTTGGGAGACTGTCTGTGTGGAGTTTGCACTTTCTCCCTGTGTCTGCATGGGTTTTCTCTGGGTTTTCCAGTTTCCTCCCACAGTCCAAAGATGCACAGGCTAGGTGGATTGGCCATGCTAAATTGCCCATAGTGTTCAGGGGTGTGTAGATTAGGTGGGTTATAGAGGGATGGGTCTGGGTGGGATGTTCTGTGGGCTGGTGTGGACTTGTTGGGCCGAAGGGCCTGTTTCTACACTGTAGGGATTCTATGATTCACTATCGTCCTTTAGGGAAGGAAATCTATTGTCTTCACATGGCCAGGCCTTCATGTGCTTTCAAACTCACAGCATTGTAGTTGATTCTTAACTGGCCCGTGGGCACTTATAAGTTTGCAGTTGATTCAGACTTAGGCAGCAAAATGCGATTAAAAAGAATCACCAGTGGTAAAATCATTGAACATCAAGGGGTAATAGCATTCCACTACTCCCCATTAACTCAAGTCCGACTTGAACTCCTTGATGCCACATTCAGCTGTCACCTTGATGTCAAGGGAAAACACCTTTATGTCACTTCTTGACTTCATCTGACTTCATTTGTTCATGCCCAGGCCAAGGCTAGAATAAGATCAGGAACTGAGTGGCCTTCAGAGAACCTGAAGATCTGATAGTTATTTTTTGCTAAGTGAGTGCAGCTTCATAACACTGTTGATGACCCCCTTCTATCACTTTACTGATGATTGAGAGTAGTCTAAAGAGCAGTAGCTTGGATCTTGGTGTGAGGGGTCAATTTCAAAGTTTGCAGATGACACAAAATTTGGAAGAATTGTAAAATGTGAAGAGCACATTGTAGATCTCTAAAAGGACATTGACAAGTTAGTGCAGTGGCAGACAGGTCGTAGATGAGATTCAAGGCGGAGAAGTGGGAGGTGATATACTTTTTTAGGTGCATATTGGAAGATAATGTAAAATATGGGATACAGTTCTAAAGGAGTTGCAAGATCTGAATGACTTGGATCTCTAGCGCAGATCACTGAAGGTGATAGGGCATGTGCAGAAAGCAGTCAATAAGGCATACAGTGTCCTCAACTTTATTCATAGGGGCAAGGTGATTTTGAACCTGTATAAGACACTGCTTAGATCCCAGATGGAGTATTATGTGCAATTATGGCCATCACATTATAGGAAAGATTCAAATACATTTGTGCAGAAATGATTCACAAGAATGATTCCCGGGATGAGAATCTTCAGTTATGAGGATAGATTGAAGAAGCTGGGAGCGTTCTTCTTGGAGAGCAGAAGGTTGATAAGAGATTTAATTGTAGTTTTCAAAGTCGTGGTCGGTCTGGATAAACAAAAGCTGTTTCCATTCATAAAAGGAACAGTAATAAGGGCATAGATTCAAAATGATCTGCAAAAGAAGCAAGGGTGATGTGAAAACAATGTTTTCACACAGTGCACATGGTTAGAGTACAGATTGTATTGGCTGGAAGTGTGGTTCAATTGAAGAAGTCAAGAGGGCATTCAATGATTATTTGGATATAAATCGTGTGTAATGGTGTGAGACAAAGCAGGAGATTGACACTTAGTGATGATACTTGTCTGAAGAGCCAGTGCAGGAACAATGACTGAAATGGTCATCTTCTATATTAAAATTATTCTGAGAAGTTCTGCATGCAAATACTGAGGATTCAAATGCATTCAGGAAGACAGGCATTTTGCCCTATCTTAATTACATGAAGCTTTGAATTTTATTTTATTTCAAAAATAAAGTTTATTCATAAAAGCATCTATATATATAGTCACAAATGCAGTTTTGTTCTGTGCAGTATCATATCATGGATACAAACAAACAGTGGAGTTTAACTTTATCCATAGGTAGTGGTAAGTAGAGAGACCTTAGACAATAGTGTCTTCCCACTGCTCCTTGGTGACAGCTACCCCAAACTTCAGTGCGTCCCTTAGCACGTAGACCTGGACATGGGAATTTGCCAGTCTGCAACACTTGATCAGGGCCAACTTCTTTTTTGGAAGGCCAACTAGTTGTGGGCAGACCAAAGAGCACCTTCCACTGAGTTTGTGGTCCTCCAGGCGCAGTTGATGTTTGTCTCTCTGCACATCCCAGGGAACAGACCATAGATCACTGAGTCATATGTCATGGAGCTGCTTGAGACAAACTTTGACAGAAACCTCTGCATCGTTCTCCGGACACCCTTTGCAAAGGCATATTCAGGAATGAAATCTGTGACAGTGACTACCCCACCCCACAGCCGCTTAATATGGTGCAGGCAGACTGGGGTAAAAGAAAGTGCTCTTCTCACCACCAGCTGAATGACGCCTTGGTGCTTGTTGGAGCGTTATGGTGATGAGACATTCTGCCAAATAACTTTGTTAGTCTGCTCAGGAAACCACGCAACACAATCCTCCTTTCTCTTTTCAAAGACATGACATGTTGACTACTTTCAGATAGACATGTGGCCAAAGATATTTTTCTTTGCAAATTTCTCCAAGAAGGACAGGTGATTTGGAACATCCCAACTACATAGAGTAATGAGGCTAATCTTATCCTTTGCAACACCAGGGACATGTAGAACCTCAGGACAAGGTGATACTTGCTTTTTGTGCATTGATGGTCTACACACAGCTTGATCCAGCCCAATGTTGCAAGTTTATAACATAAGAAATAATTTTTAAATGATACAAATAAGAAAATATATCTAGTCAAAGCTGTTTACCTTAAACTCCTTCAAACTGTAATGCAGGGAAATCAATTTTGAAAGGAAGAACAATGTGTGCTATATGGGAAGAGGATACTGAATAGTTGTGCTATTCTTGGCAGGGGGTTCAGCAGGTATAGTTCACGGTCATGGCAAACTGAATAAATTCAAATCAGGCAAGTTGACTCTGATTTGTTAGGGTGTTGCCATGGGGATTCAGCAGGGGCTGACTGACAGACTGTCTCCGTAGCCTCTCCTGTGAAAGTGAATCCAACTTGCATCAGTCGCTCGTCTTTATGGCTAACAAAGCAATCTTATCGGTATAATTTTACTGCTGACTTTCTCCCAGATAGCTGCTAAATCTGGGCAGAAACAACTCAAATTGCACAAAATGTCAAGCGATTTTAGTTGTGACCTTACTTACAAACACATGTGCATAACGTTTTAAACTTGATGCTTCAGCCCTTCACCAAGGCCAGTTCCTGCCTGAAAAACCGGCCACTTGCCTGTGAACAAATACAGATTTCTTCCAATTGCACTTGTACAGGGCAAGAAGGGTTAGTTCTATTGCAAACGGTCAGACTAAGTGTTGATGGGAATTTCTCGTACTTCAGAGGATATAAATGGAACACGATTGACACATTTTTGGCCCTGCTTTAGATTATCGGTCAACAGAATTTGATTTTTTCAGGCAAGACTTTCATTCCATTTGTGTCCCTGTGTTATAAAGCTTGGGGTTTTTTTACTCCAGTACTAACAACACCATTGGTAAGAGTAGCCCCTACTGATGTTGCAGGAGACCCTGAGAACAAAGGGTTATCAAGAATATTTCAAAACCTCTAGCATGTTCCTCAATCAAGGCTTGCAGACCCCACTAAATAATGTGGGGCAGGGCATTTTGGACAAGGTGATGGGGAGGAAAACTGAGGTGTGAGATTTCCGACTGGCTCCAGGGACTTGGAAACAAGCCGCTTCACAGCCCTGTTTCACAGCTTGTCACCTCACATCACTTTGACCGTAAACCGCTCCTGCCACCCGATAAAACTAAGTGGCACTGTGCCGAGGCCCTTAGGAGGGATGAAATTGTCCACTTTAGGATCTCAAATGGGCCATGTGTATGTGGTCAACACAATGCTAACCTTGTCAATCGTACAATTGCCCCATTTATTGACCCAGCCGCCTACTTTCCAGACCTTGGATAGCCTGTAAAATGCATCTCCAAGAATCTATGCAGAAGAGGTGGCTGCATGAATCTAGCACAAGCAGCTGGCCAGCAGTAAACTAAACCCTGATCCACTGCTGCAGAAATTGCTCATTCCTAATAAACATTTGATGAATGGGCCATTTTCTGGCAATTCCTCTGCAGGGTAGGAAATGATAAAAAATACTTCAGACACACTGCAGAACAATTTAAATTAATTATTCTTAAAAATTTGCAGGACAGAGAGGTTGGTACTGCTTAACTCCTTTTTTGTCCAGTTTAAAGCGAAATCATTCCACTCAGCTTTTATGATCCTCCACCTTGTGCCCTGCAGGTCTATGGCTCTTTTCCACTCTTAATTCCGTTGTGTACAATCATGCTCATACTTCACACTGATTTGACAGCAGGTTTTAAATTTGGATTTGTGTATTTGCTTGCATAGAATCTTGGCTGTAATTTCAGTACAGCCAGAAGGGTGCAGTGTTGGGAGCATTCTGGGCACAATTTGCTGATCACAATAAGCAGAAAGGCTCAGGGCCCATGTCATTGTTTAAAAGCAGTGTTTATACCATGACGCTATTCCACTCTTGCAAAGAGTGCTGGACTCCCTCGAGTATTATGGTTTTATGTTCTCTCAGGAGTACCCACAAACATGAATTCTGATACCCTTTATCACATGAAATATTTTACAAATTAAACATGCAGATAAGCTTCTGGGCCACTGCTCTTAGGAACTGCTCAGTCATTTGCAATGCTTGCAGGAGTAATACCAAACTGCACTCACTATGACGCTTATTGTGTTAGCTGTTACGTTTCTAGGCACTGCAAAATATTTACATGGGAATGAACTGACATGTTCACTGGTTTCAGTCATCATAGACTGTATCCTATATGAGTGCATCTAGCTTTGGTACAAAGATGTATAAAACTTCAGCTGCAGTTCTTGAATTGCCCTGTCTTATTTCTAATGTTCTCACTGTATTACACATAGACTCGATCACCACAATGCTCACAATCTCTCTTTTAGTTCCATCTCTGTTTGTGCGAACTTACCTTCAAATGGAGAAAAATAACTTTCCACAATACACAAAAAGGGACTGATGAATTGGCATGATACACCCTCCCAGTTTTTTAATGAACATTATTTGCAGTATTCCAGGGCCAAGATAGATCAAAATCAGATACTGCAACTGAATTCCTCTGTTTTATTATTTAAACCTTAAACGGCATAGAGGACTAAAAGGAGTATTTGCTTTAACTATTTATCAACCCTAACAAATGCATAACTTCTCCTTCAGCACCTCATGAGTATTGTCAGGAAGAAAACTACAACTCTGTGGTGTGGACGAAGACACCAGCCGGAGAGTCTGCAATGGTCAGTTGCCCACCGAGTGCTGCAGGTAAATATTTCTGGCAAGGAGTAGACCTTTTCTTCCTTTTGAGGGGTACATCATACCTCTACTTAAGACTTTGAAGTTTTGAATAAGCATGTGTTGGATTTGACTTTGGGATGGAATGTCAGTAACTGTTGGGTGTTTTTTGATATATGTAGGTCGCAGTATTAACACCTCTCCTTAACTTTATAATGCATATAAGAGAGATTGGGATGGGGAATAAAATGTGAAAATCAGTGTATATTTTCTTTCCATTCTGCACAGTTGCCTGGTCCTGTTTTTGATTTGTGGTGGGTCAGGTTGTCTCGGAGAGGCAGAATTCATTATTAACGTATTTAAATCAGGCTCTCTCAATGCAATTTGGAAACTGATTTAAATGAATGATTTTATTGTCCCCTGTATTTTACAGAAAGAATACAATAAAATACAGTGAAAAGCTTTCATTTGTCAACACGATACAGCATTTTGAATTTTTGAATAATTTACGAATAAGGTAAAAAAATAAGAAAGATATAGCTTTAAGGATGACTGACAACTGAGTTTCCCCAGGCTTAAAAATCATAGCAGGAATATAAGTGATAATAGGAACTGCAGATGCTCGAGAATCCGAGATAACAAGCTGTGGAGCTGGATAAACAAGCAGCATCTTAGGAGCAGGAAAGCTGACGTTTCGGGCCTAAATCCTTCACCGGGAATATAAGAGCTGGCTTCTGAAGATAATGCTTCTTTCTAGCACTCCTTCTGGACCAGTAGGGCAGGAGCATTCCTCCCACTTGTTCCTTACTGTCATTTGTATGCTCTCCTCACTACTGTAATTGGTGATTACCTCATACTCACTCTTTTGATTGTTGGAAATCATTTGCAATGATCTCTGGGAATGCCTGCCTGCGCTGGTTTTCCCGCCTGCCAATCAGCCTGCCAATCTGGGCAGTGTTCAGGCAGAAAGCATTTGAGGAATATCAAAATTAGGTTCTACCATTAAATAAGGGTGGACCTGTGTATTCACCGACCTCTGTGATTTCTCTCAAAACCGGAGCTTACTGCATGCACTCTGGACCTCTTTATAATTGCCAGGCCATTGTTATCGAGGTGAAGTCACAATTTGAGTGGATCTATTTCCCACCTTTGACAAATGGGTCTTTGAGTATCAGGTAACAATATCCATGGCTGATTTTATATCTGCTGTTATTAGGAGAAGAAATTCAGTTTCATCTCGATCTTCATATCAACAGTCATCAAAGTATTGACAGTGAATTATTACCAAGTTTCCAAATAAAATACAATATGCCTTTAATATACTTGGGGTCATCATTAAAACAAAGTATTTGAGGCAGAATGTACAGACACACAGCGAACATTGTTGCCTGCATCATGGGTCTTCAAGGGACTACCATGGTAATATTATCACAGAGAAGTGGTGATATCTTGGGACAGTGGATTCTGTTTAGGAAGGGGAAGATGATGACTCCCAGTCAATGTTTAAAAATGATGAGATCCTTAGTTATTCGCAGGTGATTACACAACAAATTGTTTTTACAGCAAGTCAAATCACATGTCAACAAAGAAGTCTTGCAAAGCTTTAAAGTCAAATGAGATTAATTTTGCTTGAATTATTAGAACATAGAACATAGAACATTACAGCACAGTACGGGCCCTTCGGCCCTTGATGTTGTGCCAACCTGTCATACCAATCTCGAGCCCGTCTAACCTACACTACTCCATGTACGTCCATATGCTTATCCAATGACGACTTAAATGTACCTAAAGTTGGCGAATCTACTACCATTACAGGCAAAGCGTTCCATTCCCTTACCACTCTGAGTAAAGAAACACCTCTGACATCTGTCCTATATCTTTCACCCCTCAATTTAAAGCTATGCCCCCTCGGGCTCGCCGTCACCATGCTAGGAAAAAGGCTCTCCCTATCCAACCTATCTAACCCTCTGATTATTTTATATGTCTCAATTAAGTCACCTCTCAACCTTCTTCTCTCTAACGAAACCAGCCTCAAGTCCCTCCCCTCCATACCAGGCAACATCCTAGTAAATCTCCTCTGCACCCTTTCCAAAGCTTCCACATCCTTCTTATTATACGGTGACCAGAACTGTACACAATACTCCAAGTCGGCCACACCAGAGTTTTGTACAGCTTCACCACAACCTCTTGGTTCCGGAACTCGATCCCTCTATTAATAAAAGCTAAAACACTCTATGCCTCCTTAACAGCCCTGTCAACCTGGGTGGCAAATTAAGGAAGAAAGTGCTGAGGCTCAGATCAGCAATTAAATGTGTATTATATTGACATTGTCAAACAATAATGCTGATTCTCACTGTGTTTTTACAAACCTTTAATACATTCTTCCAAACGGCATCCAAGTGGTTTAAATGCAGGATTAACCGACAAATAAATGAATCAACAAATGCAGTATGATAAAGTACAGAGAATATTTTTATGTGCTTGTTGAGCATTTGCAGAATATACCTATTATTTTGCTGTAAGATGACATTGAAAAATATTGCAACTAAATATTTTTTAATTTTCTCAGGAATAATCCTGAGAAATTGTGTTCTAGATGATGAGGGAATTGCTTTTTGGGAGCCTCCACGTTTTACCAGATGTATTTCCAATGACTACCAGATGTTGCAGTCAGAGGTAAGTGTATCATTTGATGTATCACTATCATTGCTGAAGGTATTCTCTGATTTAGGGCTTTATGATATCTATAAAGAGTCAAATTTTAATGTCATTTCACATCCATAATCTGTTGCTTCTTTTCTATTCACAGTTCCACTAATTACGTACAGCATTTTTACCTAGTAGTATAGATGAGGACTCAAGTGATATTGGAGTGTTGAGATAGAGGATCAAACATGCTCACTTGAATGATGGAGCAGACCTGATGTGCTGACTGGCGTATTCTTACTCCTATTTTTTATATTTCTATTTTGAACAATAACTAGATATTATCCCTGGGCATTATTTCTAAATTTTGATATCTTTTAAAAATATTTTTACGTTAGAGATTTAGTGAATTCTACAGGCAATGAACAGATGATGGGCAGGGTAGTTGCCAATTTAAAAAGATTGATGTTCTTAGATTGTTAACTCTTAATATCCTGCTGAATTGGCCCAATAAATCACTTATTTGCAATACTAGTTTTCCCAGGCAGGTCCATGAAAGATTCTGAGGGGAGTTAGGGATGAGTAATTGATGGTGGCCTGGACAATGACACCCTAACCCCAGAAGATTCTGTCAGGATCTTCTATTACCATTAATCAGCAATTGTAAAACTTATTGCACATTTCAATTCATTACAACAGTTGAAATCGATTTGAGAATTTTTCTCTCACACTTTAATGGGTAGATTTTGTCATATGATGCCAGTGAATGTGAAATCCAAGCCCTTATATATGTTGGGGCCATTATGATGTCCTTAGCTACCAGCAGACTTCCAATGAAGCAATTGGAGCAGTTCCTGACCTTTTGATTAGGCGCTGTACAGCCTTCTAGACATTGAATTCACCAAGCTTAGATTGTGACTGTTTTCAGGTTATTGGTTATGATTCTGACTCTGCAAACCTACAAATCCTTCAGATAAACCTGTTGTTTCTTTATGCCCCTTTAAACCCTCATTTTGCCTTGGGTCAACATCTCTCTTGTTAATTAATCACTCCAGTCTTTATCAAGAACCTTTCCTTTTGTGCCTTTCTCTCTTTCACCTTTGCCTCTCTTTCTGCTTGCTTAAAAACTATTACAAATCTAACCTTTGTTAGTCCGTTTAAATCCCATTGATCATTGATGTTAACTCTGTTTCTCTCTCCACAGATGCTGCCTTGTCCCGATATGAATATCCATCACTTATGTGGCCATTTTCAGATATCCAGCATCTGTTGTGTTTTTCTTCTTTTATGAAAGTCAAACTGTGTTCAACTAACTTTGTAATTTCTTTGAAGTAACAGAGAAGTATAATAAGAGTTGTGCGGTCGATGTGTATATTGGATTTTTAAAAAATTGATTAAAGTGTGAACTAACAGAAACCTATGGGATTACACGGGCAGTGGCTGCATACCTACAAAATTGGTTAAGGGACAGAAAGCAGAGATTGGTGATTAATAGTTGTTTGCCTTTTAGGTTGATGGGAACTGTACAATGCTGCTGTTAGTAGCTTGCTTTTCTGACATATATTAATGTCCTGGGCTTAATTAATCAGGGAATCAGTTCCAAATTCCCAGACGATGCCACAAAGCTGAACACAAGGAGGAGAGTAACAGGTACAGGAGTGTACAGAGGGCCAGATTTTTGCAAAGTCAGTTTGACTCCAGGGATCTCTGAAAATACTAGACAGGACCAGTTGCTGAAATAGTGCTAGATAACAAAGTGTGGAGCTGGATGATCACAGCATTTTAGGAGCAGAAAAGCTGGCGTTTCGGGCCTAGACCCTTCACCGAAGTTCTGAGGTCCTTAACCCACAGTTTGGGAATGACAAATCTATAAACTTAAGGTAAACAATTGTGAAGATTGGATAAAACACTGTTCAAGTGTCCAACCATCTCCAGCTGCTTCATCCATGACCTTCCCTCCATCATATGTTTGGAAATGGGAATATTCACTCAAAAGACACTGGAATCTATTCACAGTAAGTTCTGTTCTCTGAGATACGGAGGACATCTTCACAAAATGTTGTCCCCATGCCCATGTCAGTCAAACAGTAGGAACTTATATTTTACACAGAGCTCCTCATGAGAAAGAAACCAGAAAATGCAATGCGCTGATGAAAAGGTGACTATCCATTGTAATGTTAAGGGAGTGTTTTACTGAACATATAGGCGGATAAAATTACTTTACTTGTTTTAAGAAAGGGAGAGAGACAGTAAAATAAATTTGTGTCAGAGATAATGGGAACTGCAGATGCTGGAGAATCCAAGATTACAAAGTATGGAGCTGGATGAACACAAGAGGCCAAGCAGCATCTTAGGAGCACAAAAACTGACGTTTTGGGCCTAGACTCTTCATCAGAAAAGGGGGATGGGGAAAGGGTTCTGAAATAAATAGGGAGAGAGGGGGAGGTGGATAGAAGATGGATAGAGGAGAAGATAGGTGGAGAGGAGACAGACAAGTTAAAGGGGTGGGGATGGAGTTAGTAGAGATGAGTGTAGGTGGGGAGGTAGAGAGGGGATAGGTCAGTCCGGGGAGGATGGACAGGTCAAGGGGGCAGGATGAGGTTAGTAGGTAGGGAATGGAGGTGTGGCTTGAAGTGGGAGGAGTGGATAGGTGAGAGGAAGAACAGATTAGGGAGGCGGGAACGAGCTGGGCTGGCGTTGGGATGCAGTGGGGGGAGGGGAGATTTTGAAGCTTGTGAAATCCATATTGATACCATTGGGCTGCAGGGTTCCTAAACAGAATATGAGTTGCTGTTCCTGTAACTTTCGGGTGGCATCGTCGTGGCACTGCAGGAGGCCCAGGATGGACATGTCATCTAAGGAATGGGAGGGGGGAGTTGACACAGTTTGCGACGGGGAAGTGCAGTTGTTTATTGCGAACCAAATGTAGGTGTTCTGCCAGGCCATCCCCAAGCCTCTGCTTACTTTCTCTGATGTAGAGGAGGCCACAACGGGAACAGCGGATGCAGTATACCACATTAGCAGATGTGCAGGCGAATATCTGCTTGATGTGGAAAGTCTTCTTGGGGCCTGGGATGGGGGTAAGGGAGGAGGTGTGGGGGCAGGTGTAGCACTTCCTGCAGTTGCAGGGGAAAGTGATAGGTGTGGTGGGGTTCGAGGGGAGTGTGGAGCCCACAGACAAGTGAGTCCCAGAGAGATTGGTCTCTCCGGAAAGCAGATAAAGATGGGGATGGAAAAATGTCTTCGGCGGTTGGGTCGGATTGCAGATTGTGGAAGTGTTGGACGATAATGCGTTGTATCCGGAGGTTGGTGGAGTGGTATGTGAAGACTAGGGGGATTCCCTTTTGGCAGTTATTGCAGGGACGGGGTGTGAGGGATGACTTGCAGGAAATGCAGGAGACATGGTCGAGAAAGTTCTTGACCACTGCCGGGGGGATGTTGCGGTCCTTGAAGAACGAGGACATTTGGGATGTGCGGGAGTGGAATGCCTCACCCTTGGAGCAGATGCGGCGGAGGCAAAGGAATTGGGACTAGGGGATGGAATTTTTGCAGGAAGGTAGGTGGGAGGAGGTGTATTCTAGGTAGCTGTGGGAGTCGGTGGGCTTGAAATGGATATCAGTTTCTAGGTGGTTGCCTGCAATGGAGACAGAGAGGTCCAGGAAGGTGAGGTATATGTTGGATTTAACAAACTTCAAAATCTCCCCTCCCTCTACTCCATCCCAAAACCAGCTCAGCTCATCCCCACCTCCCTAACCTGTTCTTCCTCTCACTTATCCCCTCCTCCCATCTCAAGCTGCACCTCCATTTCCTCCCTACTAACCTCATCCTGCCCCCTTGATCTGCCTGTCCTCCCGGGACTGACCTATCCCCTCCCTACCTCCCCACCTACACTCATCTTTACTGGCTTCATCCCCGCCCCTTTAACTTGTCTGTCTCCTCTTCACCTATCTTCTCCTCTATCCATCTTCAATCCGCCTCCCCTTTTCTCCCTATTTATTTCAGAACCCTCTCCCCATCTTCCTTTTCTGATGAAGGTTCTAGGCCCGAAACGTTAGCTTTTGTGCTCCTAAGATGCTGCTTGGCCTGCTGTGTTCATCCAGCCCCACACCTTGTTACCTCAGTAAAATAAAGTAATTTTGAGAGAAAATCACGGCAGGTGGAGCACAATTAGAGACAATTGCATTTGCAAAGTTTTTGTATGACAATTGAAATTGAAAGTGCTTCCATGCTCCTGCATGTAATTTTTTTGTCCTCTTGCATAAAGTGAGTGGTTAGATCACAGCCAACAAACAATGCAAAGTTTGTGAGATGTTTGATGAGTATGTTTAATCTTTATTACATCTATTCATCAGATAAGTGTAGCTCAAGGCAGCATCAAGTGTTCTTCCAACATGGATTGTATTTTTAAAATATATTGTCCCATGGGGTATTTCTTCCGTTGTTCGTGACGTCTACACTTGCTACCATCAATCATTGAGGTTGAAATGAATGGCTAGTTTGGCCATTTGAGGGGACAGTTAAGAGGTAACTCCATGACTGGAATGAGGTTAGGCTATACCAGGTGGTAGGGTTTCACCTAAAGGACATTGGTGAACTAAGTAGGTTTTTATGACAGTAATAGTTTCATAAACAACATTATAGTGACTCGGTTTCAATTTCAGATTTTATTAATTGAATTTAATGCATGCTGGACTTTGACCCACATGCAGAATGCTTTGCATCTGTGCCTCTTCGTTGCTTAGTCCACTGACATTATCACTATGCAGATATCTCTGGTGTAACAACAATTTTCCTTTCCATAACATGATATGGTAGTGTATCGTTGGGTCTGAAAGGGTTGACTGAGTGCATGCGGTAATCACCACCCACTGTGTTGATGTGACAAGAATTTGGTCAGAGTAAAGAAGGAGTTCATAAGAAGCAGACCTGAGACTTGTGCACTTCTGCAGTAATGTGGGTCATATTCGTATTATTAATGTAGCAACTCACATCAAATAAGACCTGGAAGGTGGATATTCTAATTGAATAACCCACACTGAGAGGACAGGAAGACATCTAAAATATTCAAGAAATCGAAGGGATAAGTAAACTTTGTTCAGTACAGATCTCCAAGCAGAATAAGAATCATATTCTGCCGGCACCAATTGAAGATATAGTGCATACAACTACATGGAAGTCACAGCTGTAAAGAAATAGATAATGTGCAAAGATTCAAGATACTTAGAAAACAAAATCAGCTGCTTCAGCACGAACCATCCTGGCAGCAATAAGAAATGGATATACTGCTCCAAAGTTCTTTGCAAGTAAATAGAAGACTTTAAAGATTCTCTGATTCAAGAGGGAACAACAGCTCAGGCTATCAGGAAGACAGTCCACATCACCTACCTTCTATCCAATAAACTATCATTTTTCCAAGACTGAAGAGAAAATGATTAATGAGGATCATGAAACCTTCGGATCATCTGAATTTGTAAAGGATTCAGTACTGGCAATTGCAAATATATTAACACATACAAACACTCACACACACACACATAGTATGCACATGTATGCAATATAATAATTGTAGGGCAAAAGACATGAGTGGGGAGAGTGTTTTATACGGATCTGAAAGGATTGCACAGCCCACTCTTATGATGTTGCAGGGATTAGATCAGATTAAAAAAGGATCTGGTAGAAGGTAGAGATAGTAGGAACTGCAGATGCTGGAGAACGTGAGATAACAAGGTGTAGAGCTGGACGAACACAGCAGGCCAAGCAGCATCGGAGGAGCAGGAAGGCTGACATTTCAGGCCTAGACCCTTAGACCCGAAACGTTCGCCTTCCTGTTCCTCTGATGCTGCTTGGCCTGCTGTGTTCATCCAGCTCATTGTTATCTCTATGGTAGGAGATAGACCTCGGATTTGTGTGCTTCCTATAGACTCTGTAGTAAATTAGGTTCCATTCATGTAACATGTAAATAGTTGCAGTAATGTAATAAACATCTTATTGTTTACTTCTTAGGACCAATCTAGCGAAACCGGAAAGGCCTCATCAGTGTTAGATGACATCAGGTTTAAGAAAAACATCACAGCATGTTTCTGTTTCAAGAAATGGGAAAAGATCAGTTTGAGGGAAATGGCATTATGTGGTCTATTACTTTCAAAACTAAGCATTCTAAGTATTAAAAAAGTTTAAAATTAACTTTAGCTTTCATTCCACTATTTACTGCCCTTGTGATCAGCTCATTATCTGGTATTGAGAAAAATATTACAGATGCTGAAACTTTGAAATAAAATTAAAAATCCTGAAATGCTCAATATTTGGCAGCATCATTAATGAGAAAAACAAATTGTTAACATTTCACATTGATGCTCCTTCATATACTATTTGATATTTTATGGATATTGGCAGCATGCGTTAGTACTTCAATGAAGAGCATAACAAAAATAGACATTGTGTATGAACTCAATTTATGCTTTTAAGCTTTTGTACCTCTTCACACAAAGTTTTACATTGCACAAAACTTATCTTTCATCCACAGACAAGAGAACACCTGTCTAAGGCTCAGCGGGGATTGACAAGAGAAGGAGTGTCAGAGATCATAAGAAAGCTGGCAGACACTTCAGAAGGAGGGACCAGCTACAGTGGAGACATTCTAGCCTTAATTGATATTTTGAAGAACATGACAGAAATCTTCCGCAGAACCTATTACACTCCTGTCTCTGGAGATATCCAGGTTAGTAGATGTGATGGTTGATTGATAGAAACGATACAGAAGGAAAGTTCCCTGCACAGTACCATTTTCAACCCAATTGAATTGGCAATTCACCTTTGTATCTTCATGACTTAAATATGGTTTTAAAAGCAAAAAGTCATTAGAAAATCGTTACTGACGTACTTCTGCCAAAATTACAGAGTCAAGATATAGGCACATTCCAACTCACTTTGATTATTTTAGTCTATGGAGATTTTTCAACTGAGAATTGAAATTGCAGTCCTCTGACTTACTGCTGTATCCAATATGTGTAGAACTGTTTTCAAGCAATGCTACTTAATTTGTGAGTTTGGACCTCATTCCAAGTGGACATGGAGCAGTAAAAGAACATCCCTATTTGAATTTAGTAAACATTCAATTGAGTATTTCATTCAGACAAACCCATGGGAATAGTTTCTGTGTAAGAAACAGAAATGCTGTGTTGATGCTTTTGGGACAGCGTTTGAGGCTCTGCTTGAGATTGGATTAGATTAGATTCCCTACCGTGTGGAAACAGGCCCTTCAGCCCAACAAGTCCACACCGCCCCTTGAAGCATCCCACCCAGACTCATCCCCCTATAACCCACACACCCCTGAACACTACATATATTATTGATGTACAATTGAGGAAATATTTTACATTTTCAGCTTGGCACTTGAATGCTGGTGTTGCACTAATGATTTTCCCTATATGAACAGGTGAGTGTTTTCAGAAAATATGTATTTTTCTTCAACCAATTTTTCTTCTGCTTAATTATTTTTATACACACTTTGCTGGAAAAGCTCAGCTGGTTTGGCAGCATCGTTGAAGAAAATTCAGAGCTAATGTTTCGGATCCGGTGACCCTTCCTCAGAACTGTTCTGAGGAAGAGTCACCAGTCCCGAAACGTTAGCTCATGAATTTCAGATGCTGCCAGACCAGCTGAACTTCTCCAGCAACTTCTGTTTTTGTTCCTGATTTACAGCATCTGCAGTTCTTTCGGTTTTTAATTATTCTTATACTCTTCTTTACTTTCCCTATTTATTTTGCAGAATTTTGTTCAGGTTGTGAGCAATTTGCTCTCAGAAGAAAATAAGCCGAGATGGGCAGAAGCTCAGCTGGTAAGAATTGAGTGCAGAATGAAGAATTTTAAATCAAAAAGCTATATTAAAACAATTAATTTTTTTTCAATGCTTTCATGGAAGATCGATCCTCTGCTGTTCTTTACAATAGAAACTATTGTGTGATTAGGTTGTTTGCATTACAGTGATGGATCTAATGTTCACAATGACAAATTGATTTTTTGACTTAATAGTAACACAGGCATTATGACAAGGTCAAGTCAAATATCTGACAAATTATTTTGGAGTCTACGATAATTGACTTTTTCCTAACCGGTGTCATTTCAAATTCAACATTTGAAAACCGATTGAGAGATGGGGAAAAAAAAAATAGCCTGAGCAATGGAGAAGACAATACTTCTTATAAGTACCTCACTCTTGGAGAGGCTCTGAATGTTCATTAGTATTGTTCGTTTGTCCGTTGAATACATCATAAATAATTAATTAGATACGACGTATTCTGAGATGTTCTTCGAGATGGATTGAAATGATATCAAATTCATGATTGTTCTTAATTTTCTATCATTTACTCTTTGGTTCATCTAGTTCTTCATTCAAATTCATTGTTGTAGCAAAGCAAACATTTGGAATTTTGCTATGAAGGATCAATCCAGGAAAATTTTTTAAAAGTATTGTAAAAACAGCAAAAAGCTCATAGGATGATGTGAGGGACTTTGGACAAACACAGCTAAGTAATCTGAACGTGGCAGATGATTTCTTAGCTTTCCTTACGGCTTTGACATAGAAAATAGAGCCTTCCTGGTCCCACGAGATAGATTTGGAGATGGGACTACAAGCAAAATTTAAAACCTTTCTGATTTTCCAAACCATAAGTAAAAGAAGTCCCAGTTGTAGCTTTCGGCCATTCTGTGGAGGTTATCTCCTCCATACTGTTGAATTTTAGAAACCTCCAGGATCCATCTTCAGATCCCCTCATCGTAGCTATTTGTCTTCACTTGTAGTGTCTGCTTCTCCTGGTGGAGCACATGCTTTCAGGTGCTGTGACTGACCCTCCAATATACACAGTCCATCCATCATTTCTACTTGGATAGCCTTCCCATGGACAGCCTGTTACTGGCCTCCAATCCCACAGGACTAGGATACCAAAGGGATCATGTCCCTGAAATCATCCTAATTTGGAAGGATAATGTAAGGGTAGGAGATTCTGCCCATTCAGGAGGCTAACACTGAAACCACAAATCTGTTTACATAAAAGAAAAGCTTGGTCATCTGATATGGCTGTTCAGCAAAAGCATGTTAAATAGACAATTCTACTCTGAGCACAATTCACTTTGGTGAGGTATGATGCAGAGTTGAGAGGCATTTACGTTCTACTGTACCTGCATGACTGACAGAGTCTGAGGAGCTCTGGGGGCTGGACTTTCAGGAAAGGCACTTTAAAGGGATGTTAACAATAGTGCTTACTCTGAAACACGGATTGAATTCAATTTTGATTCACTGGAAAGGACTGCTTTGAATTTTAAATTTGTTTCACTGGTTTCAAAGTCTAAGAACTGACAAGCAATGCTTTAATCTGTTATTGCGGGAGCAACATGGTTAAAGAGTTTTGCACTTCATTGGGAAAGAGTGCCAAAGGAAGAAATTGTTGACAATTGTCATATATCTGAATATATTCAGCTAAAAATTCTGCTGCTATGGTTACTATTGTGGATGAGGTGGCTCAAAGTGAGGATGATGATAATGAGATTTTCGACCGTGTATCTTCTGTCATTACCACTAGGAGTGTTGCTTGGTAACAAATCAAAAAAGAGTGGGGTTTAATTGAGACAGCTTCGTCAAAAGGAATTACTGACAGAAGTAATTGTGTTGGAAGGACAACAGTGACCATTTTTTTTCCAGTAACACCAAATGATGCTGAATGTTTCAGATTAATGCTGAGTTATTTCTGTTCGGTCACAAGATGTGAATGGTACTTACTACGACTTCATTCCTAAATCCATTCAAATGTTTTCTCACTGGTTTCAGTCTTTTTAACTTCTAATTTTTTTTCTTATTCTTTCTTGGAGGTGTAACTCTTACTTCTGAACTTAGACAATCTCAATAAACTCCTGAATTACAGGGGACAAAGTTCACAATCCCAGTCCTATTGTGAAAGACTTCCATGTATATACAGAAAATATTTCATACTGATCTCCCTGGGCTAGGTACGGAAACATTGGCTTTGGATCTTTGAGTGGGTGTGAGTGTGTGTGAGGGAATGTGTGTGTTATATTATAGTTCAGAATTAGCTGTACTGCCCCTGCAGATAAATAGCCTATCAATGTCCATTGGAGATAATGAGAACTGCAGGTGCTGGAGAATCCAAGATAACAAAGTGTACGGCTGGATGAACACAGCAGGCCAAGCAGCATCTTAGGAGCATAAATTTTTTTTTCTGATGAAGGATCTAGGCCTGAAATGTCAGCATTTATGCTCCTAAGATGCTACTTGGCCTGCTGTGTTCATCCAGCTCCACGCGTTGTCATCAATGTCTATTGTCTCGATTCACTCATGAAGAATGACTATGCTATTGGAACTGCACTGCATCATGAATATAGTATTCCAAGGGGTGGAGAGGGGCGCATTAGCAGTGAGGTCAGCCTGTGAAATGGGTGAACAATTTTGGGAAAAGCTGGGTGTTGGAAATCCAGAAGAAAGTGTTATGATGGGAGAAAAAATTATTTCATTTTGTCTCATTAGTCAATGTCTAAAAACAATGATTGTGTCTCAAATCTCATTCTTTGAGGAACACAAGGACAACGGCAATCTACAAAACTGAAGACAAAATGATGGAATAAGTCATTGATTGTACTGTAGAGCAGACTTTAGAATGGCATAACTTCTTGTTCACTGACCCTCAGCTTGGGTTGCCCCAGGACCACTCAGTTCATGGCCTCTTGCCGTCTTGGTCTGCACATGGACAAAATTATTCAACGACAGATGTGAGGTAGGAGTGACTGTACTTAACATTCAAACACCTCTTAACCAACTGTGGCACCAAGGAGGCCTTGCAACACTGGGATCAATAGGAATTGGGGGGAACGATCTTCACAGTCGAGCCTTCCCTAAAGCAAGATGATTGAATATGGTCAATGGAGATCAGTCAGCTCAGCTCCAGCATATCTTTGCAGATGTAACTGATGATAGATGATTTTCAAGACGGTGATACTGCTAAGGTAGGCACTGTTCAGGCCCCTGAACTCATCTGCTCCAGACTGGCTGATTTCTCCCTTCTTTCCTTACCATTTTTGTCTTCTTTCTTTTTCTTTTTCTTCATCTTCTTCCTACTGGAGGTGCGGAGAAGGTGACTTTGCAGAGGAGGGCAGCCGGAGCAGGACTCTTGGCGAGGTGATGATGATCCTATACTTGTTCCTCTCTTCTCCTGAATTAGTTTGTCTTCACCAGAACAGGAGAAAGATTGCCACAAAGTCCCACAGAAAGAAGGAAGATCAAATGACATTCCACTTTGTATCACACATAGGTGCAGACTTCCTTTGAGAACAGAATTAGACGGACATGGTGGCTTCCACACTAAACTTGACTGATAACTTGATTGCGATACAGGTAATCTGGTGATATGATAATGAGATGGAACCATGCATTGCATTAGATAAGGAAACAAAATGGTAGAGGAGGAGAAATGTTCCACAGAATTGCTGAACTGATCATTGTTATGGTCATCTGTAGGCCAGAGTTTCCATTCTGTACTTCCAAAATGGGTGCCTGGTTGTCAATTAATTCAGCATCTTTTTATATGCTGTGTCTCTTAAAATATTATGTTGCCAGCATGTGACTACAGTGATTCATATGATTTTCCATTTCATCTTTCAGACTGGGCCAAACGCGAAAGAAGTGATGCAAACCGTTGAGAATTTTATTGATGTTATTGGCTTTCGACTGAGTGACTTCAGGGACTCCTATCTCGTTACAGAAAATCTAGGTATGCTAAGATTTCTTTTCACTTCTAAAATATGTTTCTTGAAATTGATACTAATATCCTACTTCATTCCACTGCTCTCTGCCACTGCCTATCACTGCTGCCAATAAAGATAATCCAACAGAGTATGCAGGACTAAGGCAGATTAACAATGTGTTACAAAGCTGCCCATCTATCTTTACATTAGTTCACATTCCGTGTTCTGTGATTGTAAATCATTCATCTCCTCTAATTAGTCCTTCACATAACGGAACGGTTAAACTACCAAAAGCCTCCAGTTAGAATTTTCAGCATGTCAGATATCAGTTTTTCCGAAAGGAAATAAGAAGAACCAAATTGCATTTATAACATCATTCAGAATCTCAAAATCTCCCAAAAGCTGGTGCAGCCAATTTAATTTTCTGTGGTGTAGTTATAATGGCCCTGAACAGAAACTTGATAGCCAGTCTGCATACAGGAAGGTGCCACCAACAGAAGTGAATGATCATACTTTTATTAATTGAGGAATTAATGTTTGCCAGGACTTTAGGAAAACTCCAGTCTCCAGCTCCTGTTTATAAAGTACCAATTGATTTTAATGCCATCAGGGTCGGACACGGTTTTTGTTTAATATCTCATCTGAAAAATGACACCTCTAGGCCTCAGCACACTCAGTGTTTCAATCAAGTTCCAACCTGAAGTATTCCTGTTACTCCAGATGGAAACGTTGGTCTATGGTCTTCCCCTATGTGCATAATTGGGGTGGTGATGTGAAGGCAGCAGGATGTCTATCTTCTACTCTACTGCCTGATTAAATTACTCCCTCCCCCACTACTGCAACCACAAGGAGAGCATTAAATTCCACCTTCTGAATAGGGATTAACCTTACGATTTTGTAACTCAAAATGAAGATGCTATCGCTGAACCAAAGTTTACAACCAAATATGATCTCTGCTCTGGTTTTGCTGGTGAATGCACTGTGTAGGATCTATAGCAGATCAATCAAGCCAACCGGACTGTGTCACTGCCTATGATCAATTTCTTTTTTTTTCATTCATTCACGGGATGAGGGCATCGATGACCAGGCAACATTTTTTGCCATCCCTAATCGTCCAGAAGGCAGTTCAGGGTCAACTACATTGCTGTGACTAACATGTAGGTCAGACCAGATGAGAATGTCAGTTTCCTTTCCTAAAGGACATTAGTGAATAAGATGGATTTCTCCGACAATTGGCACTGGGTTCATGGTCCTCATTAGATTCTTAATTCTAGATATTTTATTGAATTCAAATTCTGCCATATGTTGTGGCAGGATTCAAACATGAGTTTGAATGTTATCTGGGTCTCCGGATTTGTAGCCCCATGATAATGAGTTCCATATTCGTATCATTCTTTAAATAACTTCTGAATTCCCCATTAGGTTTTTTTGTTTACTATGTCACATATAGATAGTTTCTAGTTATATCCTTCCTCACAATTAATACGAGTATTTTAGACTCAGTCAGGCCGACATTAACGAAATGAGACTGACTGTACCACAGTAAACCAGGAAATTCTGCTAAAAACAGCTGAAGAACAGCAGAAGATGTTTAAAACAAGGCTTAACACAATACAAAATCAACTTATACCCACAGGGAGAAAAGCTCCACTTCACAGAATAAAAATGGCCATGGACAATTAGTGAGATAAGGGACAGCATGCAAAAAACAGCACAGATTCTGCTTAATGGGCAAAGTAGAAAGACCACCGAAGGGCCACAGACCAGCTTAAAAGAGTTACTAAAAGAGATTAGGAAAGGAAACTTACCAGGGGCATTAAAATTAATAACAAGAACTGTTGTATTTACATAAAGGGACAGTGGATGGTCAGGAGAAATGTTGGTCCACTAAGCGGTAATATTGTCAATGACTATTGGGAAATGATATTGAATAATTAATTTGCCTCTGTATTTACAGCACAAAGGGGGATAGCTTGCTGTATGTCCTGAGGGAATTAATAGTGAATTGGGAACAGGGAATGAGAAATACTAACAGAAGTAGAAATAAAATATTAGTGTGCATGGACTATATGTAATTAGCATAGCCAATGGAATGTTATTGTTGATTGTAAGGTAAATTGAATACAAACAAAGGATGTTGTCTTTGTAGAGTCTGTGTAGAGTTTGCCCATTCTCCCTGTGTCTGTGTGGGTTTCCTCTGGGTGCTCCGGTTTCCTCCCACAGTCCAAAGATGTGCAGGTTAGGTGATCGGCCATGCTAAATTGCCCATAGTGTTCAGGGGTGTGTAAATTAAGTGGATTGAGTCTGGGTGGGATGCTCTGTGCGTCGGTGTGGACTTGTTGAGCCAAAGGGCCTGTTTCCACACTGTAGGGATTCTATGATTCTATGATAGAACACTGATAATGAGGAAATTCATGGAATTAAAAAGTGACAAATCTCTAGTATCTGACAGTTTCCATCCAAAGGTAGTAAAGGAAGTGATGAAGTACTTTGTCGACAACCTAACTGTAATCTTTCAGAGTTCTGTAGATACAGGGGTTGCCCATCTGGGTTGCAAAATTGTACATGTCACTCAGCTTAGAGAACATAGAACATAGAACAGTACAGCACAGAACAGGCCCTTCAGCCCAAGATGTTGTGCCGACCATTGATCCTCATGTATGCACCCTCAAATTTCGGTGACCATATGCATGTCCAGCAGTCTCTTAAATGTTCCCAATGACCTTGCTTCCACAACTGCTGCTGGCAACGCATTCCATGCTCTCACAACTCTCTGTGTAAAGAACTCACCTCTGACATCCCCTCTATACTTTCCTCCAACCAGCTTAAAACTATGATCCCTCGTGTTAGCCTTTTCTGCCCTGGGAAATAGTCTCTGGCTATCAACTCTATCTATGCCTCTCATTGTCTTGTATACCTCAATTAGGTCCCCTCTCCTCCTCCTTTTCTCTAATGAAAAAAGTCCGAGCTCAGTCAACCTCTCTTCATAAGATAAGCCCTCCAGTCCAGGCAGCATCCTGGTAAACCTCCTCTGAACCCTCTCCAAAGCATCCACATCTTTCCTGTACTAGGGCGACCAGAACTGGACGCAGTATTCCAAGTGGGGTCTAACCATAGTTTTATAGAGCTGCAACAAGATCTCACGACTCTTAAACTCAATCCCCCTGTTAATGAAAGCCAAAACACCATATGCTTTCTTAACAACCCTGTCCACTTGGGTGGCCATTTTAAGGGATCTATGTATCTGCACACCAAGATCCCTCTGTTCCTCCACACTGCCAAGAATCCTATCCTTAATCCTGTACTCAGCTTTCAAATTCGACGTTCCAAAATGCATCACCTCGCATTTATCCAGGTTGAACTCCATCTGCCACCTCTCAGCCCATCTCTGCATCCTGTCAATGTCCCGCTGCAGTCTACAACAGCCCTCTATACTGTCAATGACACCTCCAACCTTCGTGTCGTCTGCAAACGTGCTGACCCATCCTTCAATCCCCTCATCCAAGTCATTAATAAAAATTACAAACAGTGGAGACCCAAGGACAGAGCCCTGTGGAACACCACTCACCACTGACTTCCAGGCAGAATATTTTCCTCCTACTACCACTCGCTGTCTTCTGTTGGCCAGCCAATTCTGTATCCAGACAGCTAAGTTCCCCTGTATCCCATTCCTCCTGACCTTCTGAATGAGCCTACCATGGGGAACCTTATCAAATGCCTTGCTGAAGTCCATATAAGCCACATCCACAGCTCGACCCTCATCAACTTTTCTAGTCACATCCTCAAAGAACTCGATAAGGTTTGTGAGGCATGACCTGCCCCTCACAAAGCCGTGTTGACTGCATTTAATCAAGCCATGCTCTTCCAGATGGTCATAAATCCTATCCCTCAGAATCCTTTCTAACACCTTGCAGACGACAGACGTGAGACTTACTGGTCTGTAATTCCCTATTCTAAAGAAGAGTAAAAGAATGAAACCAGGGAATTAGTTCGACATCTGTGGTGGGAAACTAGTTGCTGTCTGTAATCAAAGATTGGGTAACTGAATACCTCAAATTTTTAATTAATCAACAGCAACACAGTGTGGATTCATGACAGGTAGGTTATGCCTGACAAATTTCATTGAATTTTTGGAAGAGGTAACTTAGGTAGTAACAGGGAATGTCAATGGATTTTGCTTATATAGACTTCCAGAAGGCATTTGATAAAATCTGATATGCAAGACTGTTAACTTAGGTAGAAGGCCACAGAGTTGAGGGAAAATTACTGGCAAGGCTCAGAAATGAGTTGAGTGGTGGGCAATGGAAAGTTGGGGTCACGGATAGGTACTCACAATGGTAGGACGTGATCAGGGTGTCCCACAAGGATCTGTGTAGGGCCTCAATTATTCACATTATTTATTAATGAATTCGATAATGTTTCAGAAAGTCATATATCCAAATTCGCTGAAGACTTAATATTAGATGACAATGTAGACAGTGTAGATGATACATTATAATTACAGAGGGGTATTGAGAGACTAAATGAAAGGACAAAACTGTGGCAGATAGAGTTCAATGTCAGCAATTTTGTACCAAAAAAGGATAGATCAAGATACTTTTTAGATAGTTTGAAGTTAAATACAGTGGATGTCAAAAGAAACTTAGGGTTCAGGTGCACAGATCTTTAAAATGTCACAAACAGCTGCAGAAAATAATCAAGAGAGCTAATGGAGTACTGGCCTTTATATCTAGAAGATTGGAGTACAAGGGTGAAGTTATGCTTCAGTTATACGAGACAATAAATCCATAAATTTAAATGGAATGAAGATGTGTGTATTGTCAATGTGAATTTTTGACTAATGCTCTGAATTCCATGAACATTAACATGAAAGCTCTGTTCTGCTGTCTTAGGTAGTCGATGCCCATGCAGGAAATGAATCTTTTTAGTTTATTGCATAACTTCCGGAAGCTGCGGGTCAAATGGAATTTAAATTATTGAATTGAGAAACACAATTGTGTACATTTTGTAGCAAACATAACATCAGTAATGCCTTAATGGGAAAAATCTCTCCACTCCATTTCCATATTTTTAGCTGTTTTGCAGTTGTGTCATTATTGATGTAAATTCATGCTTTTCCTGAATTTTTTGAAATTAAATAATGCAGTGCTCATTACCTGCAAATGGATTGTGTTGAATAATTCAAGATGTTTGATTCATCTGGCTTTAGTTTTGAAAATTAAGTGTTTGAAGTGCTTTAATTTTTAAGTGTTTGCCACAATAAATTGAAGCTGTCCGGAGAATGCAGAAAAGCCGTATTTTCTAGCCATGCCTCCAAATAAGCATGTGTGCAAAATGTATACTTGCTATAATTGAGTTCTGCAAAGTATTTTTTTCAAAGGAATTTTTTTGTTGATTTTGCTCTCTTTGTTAATGTTAAACACCATTATTTACAGGAGACTCACCTCAACATAATTTTATCTTGCTGAATTAATTCAAATACTCAGAAAGAACTTCAATGTTTTGTGTGTTAGAAGCCAAATATTTGTTACCATCTGAACAGGTCGGTTTTATGCCTAATTCTTAGTGGAATACCATGTAGAACAAGTATTAATCAATGTGTAAGGTGTCAACATGAAATGAAGTGTTTTGCCCACTCATTCTAATCCAGAGGCTTGTTTAAGTGCATTATTTTCCAAGCATCTTCTTATGGAGTTATAGAGTTATAGAGTCAAACAGTACAGAAACAGGCCCTTCAGTCCAACCAGACCATGCCAAACATAATTCCAAAAGAAACTAGTCCCACCTGCTTGGTCTTGGCCCATATTCCTCCAAACGTTTCCTACTCATGTACCTGTCCAAACGTTTTCTAAATGTTATAATTGTATGCACATCCACCACTTCCTCAGGAAGTTTATTCCACATGTGAACCATCCTCTGTGTAAAAAAAATTGTCCCTCGTGTCTTTTTTAAATCTCTCTCTGCTCAATTTAAAAATGTGCCTCCAGTTTTGAAATCCCACATCTGAGGGTAAAGAGAGTTACCACTAACACTATCATTACTCCGTAAGCTTCTATCACATTGCCTCTCAACCTCCTAAGCTCCAGTGAAGAATTATCCTGCCTTTCTTTATAACTCAAACTTTTCATACCTGGCAACATCCTGGTAAATTTCTTCTCTATTTCCCGAAAGATGGTTTAGTTATTGCTGGAAATATCCTTGTTCCTAAATAAAGTGCTCTTAGATCCTTGGTTCTACCCTCTCAAGTTGTTAAGTGCTGATCTGCACTTCAATTCTATCTACCCTTTGTAATTCAGAGGGAAATACAAGTAATCCTTATAAATATGGTATTCCTTCTGTCCTCCAAATCTGCTATCACAGTATTGAAAACTCCAAATGTTCCCACATTAACACCTTTTATAGAATTCCTACATTGTGAAAGCAGTTCATTCAGCCCATTGAGTCTACATTGATCCTCTGAAGAGCATCCCTCCCTGACCCATTCCAACCTTGTATTTCCGATTGGCTAACCCATCTAACCAAAACATCCCTGGACTCTGTGGGGCAATTTAGCATGGCCAATCCAGCCAACCTGCACATCTTTGAACTGTGGGAGGAAACCAGAAACAACCAATACAGGCACAGAGAGAATGTGCAAACTCCACACAGAGTCACCCAGGTCTCTGATACTGTGAGGGCAACAATGCTGACAACTGAGCCATTATGACACCCTGGGAGAGGGCTTGGAATTTGTTCCCTCTGTACCATGATGAAATGCTGTCTGATTTCTATTCTAAATTCATAGATCATAGAATCCCTACAGTGTGGAAACAGGCCATTCAGCCCAAAAAGTCCACACCACCCTTCTGAAGACCATCACACCTAGACTCATCCTCCTTACCTTCCCTGCAACCCTTCATTTCCCATGTCTAATCCACCTAATTTGCATACCTCTGGACATTACAGGCGATTTAGCATGGCCGATCCACCTAACCTGCACATCTTTGGCCTTTGGGACAAAACCGGAGTACCTGGAGGAAACCCATGCAGACATGGGAAGAATGTGCAAACTCCACACAGACAGTATCATGAGGGTAGAATTGAATATGGGTCCCCAGTGCTGTGAGGCAGCAGTGCGAACCACTGGCCCACAGTGTCACTCTAATTGAAGCTCCAATTCAAAAATCATGCCTCATTCCTGATTTATTTATGAAGAGAAACTAGTTTTCCTGTAGCTGCCATATTGATTTGCCCTAACACAATAAAAATCAGATCACCCCTCAATCTTATATACTCTTCATCTATCCCTAGTTTAATAAATTATCTGATCAAAGGAATCAGCTGAGCTAAATCCCAATCCCGGCTGCACACATACCCTGGCAGAAGGACTGGATGGTAAAAAGGATCATTGCAGTGAAATATTTCAAGTAATTTCTTAACTAAAAACCTAAGCGATAGAGTTGAAGGTTATTTCAATAGAACTTGAAGTAAGTGAGCAAGTTCATAATGACATTCCTTGCTGTTAAATATCGAGAACTAATTGGACACAGATAGGTAACCTTGATTACCAAATGATCTATGTTCAGGCTGGAAGAGATGTTGGAGAACATTGGGATTTAAATGTTAATGTCCATGTCATCAGGACTCCTAGTAAAGCACTATCTGGCTGACGGCCCTATGAGGACAAGTCAGCATTGTCAAGCCAGGCATCCAGGCAGACTGCCTGTATAGGAGTGACCATTATAGGAGCCCCAACCTGGTAGGAATGACAGATTAGATGTGAAAATTTGTAGCCTTTACATTGCTGTGCATTGGTCTTTGGGGCAGGGAGCTGCAATTGCCCACTGGAATGTTATCTGGCAATGGCCTTTATTGAGTTGGTGAATTTTGCACTCAGCAGGAATCTGCTCCAACATGACTAAAATCACTGTATGAACACATAATGGCTCTTAAGTGAAGGCTTAATTGCATGAATTGGCTGACAGCCTCCATTGTAAATGGACAGAAAGCAAACAGTTGGGGCATTTTCAAATTGGGAATTGGTTCTAATCCCAACGTGGCTACTGGTAGAATTTAATTTCAATTAAGAAAGTTAATATTTAAAGTTAATCTGCGTAATCGTGATGATATCAATCATCAATTGTTCATCTTCATCTTTAGCTGCTTCATCAATGACTTTCCTTCCATCATAAAGTCAGAAGTGTGGGATTTTCACTGATGATTGTGCAATATTCAGCAACTCCACAGGTTCTGAAGTATTCTGTGACAATATCCAGTCTTCTGCTGACATATGGCAAGTGACAGTAGTCCACATATATGCCAGGAAAGGACCATCTTTAATGAGACAGAATCTAAACTTTGCTCCTTAACTTTAAGTGGTATCATCATTGCTGAGTCCCCCAGTATCAACATCCTGGTAGCTACTGAAACTGAACTGGACTAGCCAGATAAGGACTGCGGCTAAAAGAACAGGTGAGAGCCTTGGAATCCGGTGGGAAGTAACTCATTCCTGAATCCCCAAAGCCTACCATCTACAAGACACCAGAGTTTGCATTAGGTGGTGAGGGAACGAATAACGGGGAAAACATACTTGACCTCATCCTTACCAATCTGCCAGCTGATCCATGACAATATTGGTAAGAGTGACCAGTGCTCAACCCTTGTGGAGACAATGTCTCGCTTTCAAATTGAGAATACCCTTGATTATTTAAACAACACTATCATCATGCTAAATGTGACAGTCTTCAAACAGATCTAGCAACTCCAAACTGGGCATCTGTGAGGCACTGTGGGCCATCAGCAGCAGCAGAATTGTATTCCAAAACAATCTGCAACGTTATGGCCCTATATCCCCCACTCAGCCATCACCATCCAGCCAGGGGTTCAATAGACAGTGCAAGACAGTATGCCAGGAACAGCATTAGGTACTGCCAGAAATGAAGTGTCAACTTGTGAAGCTATCAGACAGAATTAATTGTGTGTCAAAATGCAGAAATAGCAAGTGATAGATGGAGCTAAGCAATCCCACAACCAACAGGTCATGTCTAAGTTCTACTGCATCCAGTCATGAATGATGGTGGGCAAATCACTAAAAATCCTTAGACAGCCCCCTCCAAACACATGACCACTTCCACCTAGAAGGATAGGGCAGCAGATACATGGAAACACTGCCACTTTCAAGTTCCCCTCCAAGCCACTCACCATCCTAATTTGGAAATATATTGCTGTTCCTTCACTGTCGCTGGGTCAAAATCCTGGAATTCCCTCCCTAATCACATTGTAGGTCAACCCACAACAGGTGGACTGCAGCAATTCAAGATTGCTCACCACCACCTTCTTGAGGGCAACTAAGGATGGGCAATAAATGCTAGCCAATTACCGCCCTGTCAGTCTACTCTCAACCATCAGGAAAGTGATGGAAAGTATCATCGACAATGTGACCTGCTTAACAACAACCTTCTCAGTGGCACCTTGTTTGGGTTCCACCAGGGCCACTCAGCTCTCATTACAATCTTGGTTCACGCATTAACAAAAGAGTTGAATTCCAGAGGTGAGGTAAGAGTGACAGCCCGAAACATCAAGTTTGCATTTGACTGATTATGGCGTCAAAGAGCCATCGCCACACTGGAATCAATGGAAAACGGGGGTCAAACTCTCCACTGCTTGGAGTCATACCTGGCACATAAGAAGGTGGTTGGGGATGTTGAAGTTTGGCCAACTACAGCCCTTTTCTTCATAAGTTCCTAAGGGTAGTGTCCTCGGCCCAACCATCTTCAGTTAATTCATCAATGAACTTGGCTCCATTAGAAGGTCAGAAGTAGGAATGTTTGTTGATGATGACATAATGTGCAATACCATTTGTGATTCCTCAGATACTGAACCAGTCTGTGTTCAGTGAGGCTGATGAAATTGAATTTAGAAGAGAGGTGGTCTTCTTGCAACATACAGTAGTCTAGAACTAGGTGTCTGATTTGGAAATAAGGTATCATCCATTTAAGACAGACATAAGGAAAAAAAATCTCTCAGAGGGTTGAGAATCTTTGGAATTCCCTTCCTCAAAGCTTATTGGGTGTAGAATCTTCAGATATTGCTAAGGCAGGCATTGGTGTAGTCTTGATTACCAAGGGGATGAAAGATTCCAAGAGGTATGTCGAAATGTAGAGGTGAGGGTAAAACTAGATCAGCTCCATCATGTTGAATGGTGGAGCAAACTTGAAGGGCCAAATGGTCTACTCTTGTTCCTTGTTTGTATCTTCGTATTCCAAAGGAGTATGATAAAGTAGGCAGCAAGTTTGTTTCCTCATTTAGCGAACGCAGCAATAACATGGGAGCACAGTCTCAGTATAAGATGTGAACTATTTGAAACAGGAATGTGGAGAAACTTCTTCAGTCTAAGTGTATTGAATCTTTGGAATTCTCTGTCCCCAAAGGGCTGTGAATTTTTTGTAGTTGAATTGCTTAAGATAGAGATAGAGAAAAAAAAAATCCTTATTTCTCAGGGATTCAAGGAGTATGAGGAATGGGCAGAAAATTGGAATGAAGCTGAAAATCATTCTTTGATTCAGACACCAGAATTTTTCCAGGCTTTGGAGACAAGCTATGAAATGGGAAGGCTTTTAATATGATGTCAAGTATAAATCCTGCATTTTTGTTAACAATGGGATAATTGCAAAATCAGGAGCAGCAGTTTCTTGGAAAATACATTATATGCACTTAGGGAGCAGATTAGCCAGGATCTTATTAAATGGTGGGACAGACTCCAGGGGCTGAATGGCTTAGCATGTGTTCCTATGTTCTCATAAAACAGCAAAGCTCTCAGGGAGGATAGTAAGAGAAAGGGATTGCTTAAAAATCAAATTAGAAGCGTAAAGAGTGGACATGAGAAATGTTGGTAGGTGACATTCAGGAAAATCCGAAGGCATTTTGTAAATATATTCGGGACAAGAATCTGAGGAAAGGTCACTGGACCCTAAGCGTTAACTCTGATTTCTGTTCACAGATGCTGCTAGACCTGTTGAACTTTTCCAGAAACTTCTGTTTTTGTTTCAGATTTACAGCATCTACAGTTCTTTGGTTTTGTTTTTCAAAGAGTGGGACTTCATTACGTCAAAAACTGCCCTGTGAGGGTCCTTCAATGTGGAAGTGTTCCCTCCTTATTTCCAGCAAACCTAGCAGTGGTCACTTCTTTTGGTGACACTGGCATTGTCATTGAGTTGCCACCACTGACAGGTGAGCCACTGTCATCAATGATGCCAGTCTGGGTTACAGCCCCTCAATTGGCTGCCACTGATCGAGGTCTTCCAAATGTCCCGTTTACATGGGCTTGGTGTGCATTTTCAATCCTGGCAGTGAAACTTCTACCCTTGAGATTAAATCTACCCCATGATTTCAATGCTCTGAAAATTCAGGGATGAAAGAAAGGATATGTGAAAGTTCAGAAGTGGGAATTTCAAAGATCCCCTGATATTTAATTTGTTGTATCTTGTGGTGAAAGGGTACAAAGTGATTTTGATCTTGTTCAGTTTATTTCATAGAATCATAGAGCCCCTACGAGTCCACACTGCTGCTCTGAAGAGCATCCTTCCCAGATCCACCTTCCCTAGCCTATTCCTGTAACCCTACATTTCTCATGGCTAATTCACTTAAACTGTGCATCCCTGGACGCTATGGGCGGTTTAGCATGGCCAATTCACCTTACCTGCTCATCTTTGGACTGTGGGCAGAGACTGGAGCACCTGAACAAAACCCACGCAGACACATGGAGAATGTGCAAACTCCACATGGACAGTCCTGAATGGTCACAATTTAACAGTGTCTCTGACCAGTCACTTTTCACCAATGGATGAGTTTCAATCTACCAAAAAAAGTTAATCCTTGTTTCTTTTTCAGTGATCTGTATTTATAAACGGCCAGCCATTGGGGCTACAGATATCAATTTCCCAATGAAAGGATGGAGAGGTATGGTTGACTGGGCAAAGAATTCTGAGGACAAAGTGACTGTTTCAAAAACGATTTTTTCTGCAGGATCGACAGGTAAGGTGGTATTGTAAACATTGCCTTTTATTGCGAGAGAGTCAGTGATTGCAATGCAAGGTTCAGTCAATATATTGAAAGCACTGTGGGGCTAATCACATTGTTATTGAAAGGCAACTGCTTCCCTTTTGTAAAATCGTGCATATTCTGGATTCAGTTGCTTTTTCCTCCTGCACAACAATGACTGCTCTTCAAAGATTGCACAAGATTGCACAGAGCAAGTGAGAATATTATGATGGTATCTGCTGCTTTATACTGACACATATTATTTTGGATTATTAGCCAGTCTTCCATAGCGCGTTGTACACAGCCATCTCCTGGAGCTTAGAGGCTGGTATAGCTTCAAAATTGGTTCACTTGCCTTACAGCCTCATTAACACTTGTGATGCAGATCGTCTTACTTCAAAAGGGGTCAACTGCAGCACCCGAACACCTACCGGTTTAAATTTATGGACCCATTTTAATATGGAAATCAAAGCTTTATGACATAAACAGAATCCTGATTATCTAGAATCACAGCATAGCACTGATGGTTTACACCTCATTCACCACATTCAACAGTCACTTTCTCCACAACTGATGCAGAGTAGCACCAACGTGTACTATCTACAAATTGCACTGTAGGAATTCACCAAGTCTCCTTTGACAACAGCTTGCTTCTTTGTGATCACTACCATCTCGAAGGACATGGAAAACATTTGAATGGGAACAACACCATTGCAAGCTCCTCTGCAAGTGCTCCCACTTCCCTGAGCTGGAAATACATCATCATTCCTTCACAGTCACTGGGTTAAAGTCCTGGGACTCCCTTTCCATCAGCGCTATACTTATACCTGCACAATCTTTAGCCCTACATCCCATTGCAAATTGCATCCTTCTTTTTATGTTACTTCTCCTCATTCTTCCGAACTGAATGTATCGCTTCACAGTTCTCTTCATCAGTCATCTATCCTCCTTGTGTTTCATAAGACTTCCAATATTTGGCTATTTGTAAATGTTGAAATTGTGCACCGCACACTAAAGACTAGGCTATTGATGTGAGTTAAGGAAAGCAGTGCTCATAATGCTGATCCTGGGAACACAATTATATACAATGGGCCAAAAATAAAGATTCCAAATTGAGGGCAAGTTGATATTCATTAGATAAGACAGGACCTGGCCAAAGTGGGCTTGGAAAAGCTGCTCACAGATAAACCCACATCAGTGTAGTCAGAAACATTGGAAGGCTAATAATGAGATAGAACATAGAACATAGAACATTACAATGCAGTACAGGCCCTTCAGCCCTCGAAGTTGTGCTGATCTGTGAAACCAATCTGAAACCTACCTAACCTACATTATTGCATTATCATCCATATGTTTATCCAATGACCATTTAAATGCCTTTAAAGTTGGCGAGTCTACTACTGTTGCAGGCAGGGCATTCCACACCCTTACTACTCTCTGAGTGAAGAACCTACCTCTGACATCTGTCCTATATCTATCACCCCTCAATTTAAAGCTATGTCCCCTCGTGCTAGCCATCTCCATCCGAGGAAAAAGGCTCTCACTGTCAGCCTATCTAATCTTCGGATCATCTAGTATATCTCTATTAAGTCATCTCTCAACCTTCTTCTGTCTAATGAAAACAGCCTCAAGTCCCTCAGTCGTTCATCATAAGACCTTCCCTCCATACCAGGCAACATCCTGGTAATTCTCCTCTAAACATTTTTTTAAAGTCCCCCATAACAACTACCCTGCTACTTTCGCTCCTATTCAGAATCATCTTTGCAATCCCTTCCTCTACACCTCTGGAAATTTTCAGAGGCCTATAGAAAACTCCTAACAGGGTGACCTCTCCTTTCCTGTTTCTAACCTCAGCCCATACTCCCTCAGTAGATGAGTCCTCATCAAACATCCTTTCTGCCCACCGTAATACTATCCTTGGCTAACAATGCCACACCTCCCCCTCTTTTACCACCTTCCCTGATCTTACTGAAACATCTAAACCCTCGAACCTGCAACAACCATTCCTCTCCCTGCTCTATCCATGTCTCTGAAATGGCCACAACATCAAAGTCCCAGGTACCAATCCATGCTGCAAGCTCACCCACCTTATTCCGGATGCTCATAGCGTTGAAGTAGACACACTTCAAACCCACCTTCCTGCCTACCGGTACACTCCTGCGACCTTGGAACCTTATTCATGGTCTCACTACTCTCAACCTCCTGTATACTGGAGCTGCAATTCAGGTTCTCATCCCCCTGCTGAATTAGTTTAAAACTTCCTGAAGAGCATTAGCAAATATCCCCCCCCAGGATATTGGTATCCCTCTGGTTCAGGTGTAGTCCATCCCTTTTGTAGAGGTCCCACTTAACCCAGAATGAGCCCCAACTATCCAGGTTTCTGAATCCCTCCCTCCTGCACCATTTCTGTAGACACGTGTTCTCTGTTCATCAAACCAGAAATAATAACTCTGTTTGTTCTAGCTCTAAGCTTCCACACCAGCTCCTTGAATTTCTGCTTTACTTCCCCATCCCTTTTCCTACCTCTGTCATTGGTGCCTATGTGGATCACAACTTGGCGCTGCCCCCGCTCCGCCTTAAAGATCCTGAAAACACAATCCGAGACATCATGGACCCTCACACCTGGGAGGCAACTTGCCCACCGAGAGTCTATCTTGTTCCTACAGAATCTCCTATCTGTTCCCCTAACTATGGAGTCCCCAATGACTAAATTCTGGGAATGAAGCAGCCAAGTGGGTAAAGTTCCAGTGCGTGTGCATTTTGGGAATAGCGATCATAACAAGGGGCAGCACAGTGATTCAGTGGTTAGCACTGCTGCCTCACAGCACCAGAGACTCGGGTTCAATTCCACCCTCACACGACTGTCTGTGTAAAGTTTGCACATTCTCCCCATGTCCGCATGAGTTTCTTCCCGATGCTCCAGTTTCCTCCCACAGTCCGAAGATGTGCAGGCTAAGTGGATTGGCCATGCTAAATTGCCCGTAGTGTTCAGGGATGTGTAGATTAGGGTTATCGGGGGATAGGTCTGGGTGGGATGCTCCAAGGGTCGGTGTGGTCTTGTTGGGCCCAAGGGCCTTTTCCACACGGTAGGAATTCTGTGATCCTCCCCCCCTTCCCTTCTGAGCAACAGAGACAGACTCTGTGCCAGAGACCTGTACCCCATGGCTTACCCTTGGTAAATCATCCCCCTCAACAATATTCAAAATGGTGTATTTGTTATTGAGGGGAACAGCCACAGGGGATCCTTGCACTGTCTGCCTGTTCCCTTTCTGTACCCCACTGTAACCCATCTACCTTTTTCCTGTACCTGAAGTGTGACCACTTCCATGTAACTGCTCTCAATTACCCCCTCAGCCTCCTGAATGATCCGTAGTTCATCCAGCTCCAGCTCCAGTTCCCTAATGCGGTTTTCGAGGAGCTGGAGTTGGGTGCACTTCCCGCAGATGTAGTCAGCAGGGACACTAGTGGTGACCCTTACCTCCCACATTCTACAGAAAGAGCATGCAACTGCCCTAATATCCATTCCCACTGCTCTGAATTCCCAGACTATTGAGAAAAAAAACCTAGTAATCTTACCAAATTGGTGCTCAGAACCTTTGATTGCAGGGCCAGCATGTTTTCATAAAAGCAAAGGGTGATACCAACAGGGATTGTTTGCTGAATGGTAGGACCCTAGGAAGTACAGAGGAACAGAGTGACCTCAGTGTGGATGTCCACAGGTCCTTAAAATCAGACGGTAGGCACATAAGGTTGGTAAGGAGGCACATGGGATATTTACCTTTATTGGTCAAGGCATTGAATGCAGCAATAAGGAGGCTATATTTTGGAGCTGCATATAACATTAATTCGGCCACAGCTGGAGTACTGTTTGCAATTCTGATGGCATACTATAGAAGAGATGTAGTTGAACCTGAGAGTGTGTGGAATAGAGTCACCAGGATGTTACCTGGCCTGAAGCTATTCAACTATGAAGAGACACTAGAGAGGCTGGAGCTGTTTATCCTAGAGCTGAGAAGGCTGAGGAGGTGTATTAGTTTCTGAGAAGCAAATTCAGGGTGGACAGCAAGAAACATTTACCCTTAGTAGAATAACCAAGAGCTAGTAGATGCAGGAGTTTCAGAAGGAATTTGACAAAAACTGATTTTGCCTAGAGTGTGTGGGTACCTAGAAATCACTATCTGTAAGGATGGTAGAGACAGGAACCCTCAAGAACTAGTTAGATGAGCACTTGAAATGCCATGGTGTACAAGTTGAAGGGCCAAGTGCTGGAAACTAGGATTCAAATAAATGGATGTTTGATAGCTGGTGTAGACACGGTAGGTCACGGGATCTCATTCTCTGATTTAAAACTATATGATGGCGTCTCTAGCAGTGGACTGGCTTTAAGTCATGCAGAATAATTTTAAACAGTGCCAGCCCTGCACGTATTTGGGCATCTTTTTGAGACAGGCAGTGAACTGTACATTTAGTACTGGCTACGTACAGTTATCTTGGAATTTTGAAGCCTAAAATTAAAACAAATGGGCACAGAAATGCCACATGTCACTATCCCTGAATCTTTCTTCAAGAGTTGACTAATCCATCCCCACTCATGCCCAGATGAATATTAGTTTTAGAATCAATTCAATATTTCAGAGAAGCATGTAGAGACACATCTTCCCTGAGGATGTAAAACAATTTGGATGCAGCCTATTATAATTGACTCTGTATATGAAAAGATGAAAAATGAGATACAGGAAATATGTTCCAGCCTGTTCCATTATAATTGTGTGTCAAATTCTTACAAACTGATGATGAAAGCTTCTATAAGTATGTGAAGAGAAAAAGTAGTGAGACATAAGTAGGTCTCGTATAGTCAGAAACATGAAATTATAATGGGGAACAAAGAAATGGCTGACTAATTAAATATACATTTTGGTTCTGTCTTCACAAAGGAGGACACAAATAATGTTTCAAATAATGTTGGAGAGCATTGGGTCTCATGAGAGGGTGGAGCTGAAGGAAATCCGAATTAGCAGGAAAGTGGTGGTGAAGAAGTTGAACGTAAAGGACAATAAATACTCTAGGCTCAATAATCTATATCACAGAGCATTTAAGGACGTGATTCTAGAACTAATGGATGCATTGGTGGTCATCTTTCAAGATTCTATAGACTCTGGATCAGTATGCATTAGAGGACATCTCATGTAAATCTGTTATTTAAACAAGTCAGTGGAGGGAAAACAGAGAATTATAGACCAGTTCGCCTGACATCAGTCAGAAGGAAAATTCATTATAAAAGATTTAATTGCTGTGAACTTGGAAAACAGTGACAGGATTCAGCAGAGTCAACATAGATTTTTGAAATGAAAATTATGCTTGACAAAACTACTGGAATTTTTCAAGGATATGTTGGGGTGGAATGACTTAATTAATTAATTACTTGACACCTGAGTGCACTTCATTGTCAAACAACTTTATTGTTTTGCAACAGTGGGAAGCAAACTTCTCAGAGTCCAGAAGCCTATTCGCTGGACCAAGGGAAATATACACATTTATACATTTGCTTTTAGCCTGCCTTTAGCTGTATTATTAAGTGATTGTATACATAGCCAATCAGATTAATCATGTGACTGCAAGTTCAGCTGATGGAAAATTCTGGGTCTTCCCATTTAGTCACAAGATTTTCAGACATCGTTATCACTTTTTGTTGAGTCTTTACATATTAATCAATCTCATACCACACTTCAGCTCCTGCGCCAGTTATTAAGCACTCCGCTGCCAATAACAAGGGGGCTCCTATCTGCCTTAGAATGAAAGTCCATACAAATGTAGTTAAATCCCTTAGTGCCTTCCTTTTCTCATGCCTGTGGTTATAATTAACTGAGGATTTTAATAAATGTGGATCAGATCTTTCCGTTCTATCCCATGGTCAATAGTAGACTTTGGACCAGCCTGGTGTAGAGGCTTCTATCAACTTTTCTCAAGGGTGTCCCCACTCAAAATGCCTCTATACAAGCAGCAGCATTTGCTTCTATTTTAACAGTGCCCATGGGTTGCATTCACAAGACCCTCTGTGTGTTATTTTAATCTTGTTACCTTCAATGTACTCCGTCTATAAATGTTACAATTGCTTTAGCTTGTAGTTTAACTTAACTTTGAACTGCGAATATGGAAGCTGCTATTTTAGCTAAACATCTTTCCCAGCCATTTATGTCAACTGAGAACTACTTTCAGCATTTTATTCTTCTTCAGTCATGGCTAGCCCTAACAGTTTAAACTTATAGAGTTGATAAAGGGGAGCCAGGGAATGTGGTTTACTTGGTTTTTCAGAACACTTTTGATAAGGTCCCAGCTATGTTTGGATCTCAGCTATTCAGAATATGGATTTATGATTTAGATGGGGGAACTAAACACAATATGCCCAAATTTGCGAAGACACAAAACTAGATGGGAGTGTAAACTGAGAGAATGATACAGAGATGCTTCAGTGTCATTTGAATGAATTGAGTGAGTGGGAAAATGCATGGCAAATGAAATATAATGTAGACAAGTTTGAGGTTATCTACTTTGGGAGCAAAAAGAAGATGGCAGATTACTGCCCAAATGGTGATAGACTGCGAAAGGAAGAGATGCATCAAGCCCCAGGTGTCCTTGTACACCAGTCAGTGAAAGTAAGTATGCAGGTGCAGCAGGTAGTAAAGAAGGCAAATGGTACATTGGCCTTCATAACAAGAGGATTTGAGTACAGGAGCAGGGCAGTTTTGCTGCAATTAAGTAAACCTTGATGAAGCCACACCTGCATTGTTGTGTGCATTTTTGATCTCCTTATCTGAGGAAGAAGGTTCTAGCTATGAAGAGAGTACAGCAAAGATTTACCATACTGATTTCTAGATGACTCGACTGACATATGAAGAGACTGGAGTGAGTTTCTAACAGGGTGAACATAGGAAAGATGTTCCTGATGATCGGGGAATCTGGATACAGTGTTCACAGTCTAAGGATATGTGATAAAACATTTAGAATTGAGATACGGAGAAATATCTTCATCCAGAACAGAGTGAGTCTGTGGAATTCTCTGCCACAGAAAGCAGTTGAGGTCAGAACATTGAATGTTTTCAAGAATCTTGTTCACTAATGTCCTTTAAGGGAGGAAACCACCCATCCTTGCCTGGTCTGGCCTGTGACTCTAGACCACAGCAATGTGGCTGACTCTTAACTAATAAATGCAGGACTAGCCAGCGATGTTGTTATCATGCAAAAGGAGTTAGATATAGTCCTTCAGACTGTGAGGGGATCAAAGGGCATGGGAGAGAGCCAGGATGATGAGCCAGGATCATATTGAATGGCAGAGAAGGCTTGAGGGGCCAAATGGCCGACTCCTGCCCCTATTTTCTATGTTTTTGTGTTTCATATATGGAAGGAACAGGTTTGAAGGGTTGCAGATTCTTCTGCTTTCTCAAATTTTTCAATGTGTACGGAAGAAGATTTGGGTAAGGAAAATTACATGCAACAGTCAGCTCATTCCATGGACTTTTGTTAATCTAGCATATTGTCAGGTTTTTACATACAATTTGATTTATTGTATAATAGTTCATTCATTTCCATGCTGAATCAAAAGGCCAGCCACAATACTAAACAGTTCCTATGTGTGTACAGTTTAATCGGATCTCTTCCCCTTCATTGGCAAGGCAAGTCCCTTTAGCTCACAAATAACAATATACACTGCTGAGTTTCCCAAGGCTGGAATTCTGTTTTCCTGATCTGGCAGTAAATAAGCCTTTCACAAAACACCGTTCTGCTTTCTAAGACCTGAAATGTTTATATGATTTGCCCCTTGTGAACTGAAATTGCAGCATTAAATAGGACACAGGTAGACATTTCAGAGTGATAGAAAACAAGAGTTGAATACAAATACTATCCCCAAAAGGAATACTTTTGCAATAGAATAATACAATTTCACAGTGGTTCTCCATGTCGTGCATTGATCAGTCACTGTTGTTTCCCAGTGGAATGGACTATTCGGCAGACTCTGAAGTCAGGATGATGAGCTGGAGATTTTTTTCAATTCAGATAAAGATTCCTGGCACCTGCATTAGGGATGAGATGTATTTCAACTTTTTTTTTAAACAGAAGACAAATCATGAGAGGCTTTGTTGAGCCACTAGTGTTTCGTTCCACCTGAATGGATTCCGCTGTAGGTCACTGAAACAACATCCAGTTACCTGGTCACTACTTGGAGATAGCAGCAAGTACAACTTGGCCATTGTGCAACACTTTCACCATCTAAAGGAAAAGGAAACAGCAAGTTTAAGCACACACCAAATAGGTAGTTGTTTACTAGGTAACAAAGTGTGAAGCTGGATGAACACAGCAGGTCAAGCAGCATCTCAGGAGCACAAAAGCTGACGTTTCGGGCCGAGACCCTTCATCAGAGACCCTCTGATGAAGGGTCAAGGCCCGAAACATCAGCTTTTGTGCTCGTAAGATGCTGCTTGGCCTGCTGTGTTCATCCAGCTTCACACTTTGTTATCTTGGATTCTCCAGCGTCTGCAGTTCCCATTATCACAGGTAGTTGCTTACTGTTTCTTTTCCTTCACTTGGCAGGCTTGGATATGACTGGCCATGCCAGTGTTTATTGCTTATCCCTAACTGCCATTGAGAATGTGCTAATGAGATGCCTTCATGAACTAGTAGAGTTTGTATGGAGTAGTTAAATCTAAAACATTGCTGAGAGTGAGTCCTTGAACTTTGACCAGGAGACAGTGAAGGGTTGCAGAGCTGTTTCCTTCATCTAACTTAAACCTTCAGGCATATGATGAAGTGTTGATAGCTAAAACATTCGTGAATTATTTTGTCCAAATAACTTAAGATACAGCAGCCCATTGGCCTGAATATTCCCAGGAGCAATAATGATGGTTGCATTGCAGATACACTTGAAAATGTCCCCAACTTAATGCTGTGCCCATTTCTTTCACAGGGTGTCTCACCCCCTTCTGAAAAATGTAACATGGCATTTCTCAAGGAACTCTGATTGATAGATTGCAGTAGAGTTTGGAGGGGAGGAGAGTTGTATGGTGAAGGCAGGACACACACTCCTTTTTATAGGATAAGCTGATGCATGACAAGTTGAAAAGTCCAATCTGACCTTTACTGAATGGGTAAATGGGTGACTGAGTGTGTATGTAGGTGAGTAGGATGCTGCCAATGGCTAGAGAATAAGGTGGGGGTTGGTTGACTGATAAACCAGATGGTTGAGTTGGACGATAGATGGGTGGTCGGAAAAAGTCTGGTTAAGAGGTAATCCATTTCAGAGGGGTTGTCAGGCCAGGTCAGGGTGAAAGGGGTAGACAGGAATGGGGGTTGTCAGTTTATTAAGGGTACTCAGGGTGGGTCATAGATCTTTTGGGTGAAATCAGAAACGTAGAAAATAGGAGTAGGAGTAGGCCATTCAGCCCTTCAAACATACTCTGCCATTCAATATGATCATTGCTGATCATCTTACTCAATACCCTGTACCTGCTTTCTCTCATACTGTTTGATCCCTTTAGTTCCACAAATTATATTTATCTCCTTCTTGAACACGTTAAATGTTGTAGCCTCAGCTGTTTTCTGTGGTAGAAAATTCTCATGCGCACCACTCTCTGAGTGAAGAAATTTCTCCTCGTCTCAGTCCTAAAAGGCATCCCCCTATCCTTAGACTGTGACTTCTGGTACAGGATATCCCAGTCATCGGAAGCTTTCTTCCTGAATTTACGCTGCAGAATTTTGTAGATTTCTATTAGGCTCCCTTCCCCCTTCTAAATGCTTGTGACTTTAGATCAATCTAGTCTGTCTACATACACCAGTCCTGCCTCCCAGGAATCAGTCTAGTAAACCTTTGTTCCACTCCCTTTCATAGCCAAAACATCCTTCCTCAGAAAAGGAAATTAAAATTGCAAACAATAATCTCGGTGTGGTCTCACCAAGGCCCTGTGTAATTGCAGCAAAACCACTCTGGTCCTGCACTCAAGATAATAAAATGTGAGGCTGGATGAACACAGCAGGCCAAGCAGCATCTCAGGAGCACAAAAGCTGACGTTTCGGGCCTAGACCCTTCATTGAAGGGTCTAGGCCCGAAACGTCAGCTTTTGTGCTCCTGAGATGCTGCTTGGCCTGCTGTGTTCATCCAGCCTCATGTTTTATTATCTTGGATTCTCCAGCATCTGCAGTTCCCATTATCTCTGGTCCTGCACTCAAATCCTTTCACTCTAAAGACCAACATACCATTTGCCTTCTTCATCACCTGTTGCATTTGCATATTTACTTCCACTGACTTGTGTACAAGGATCCCTGGGTCACTTTGCAGCCTGCTCCTTTCCAAATCAGTTTCCATTCAGATAATAATCTGCCTGAGAGATATTTCATTTAGTTTCCTCATATATATTTTTGCTACACATTGGAAAGCTGGAGTCCAAGTGCAGAACCCAGGCTACCCAACTGTTCACTGCCACCCGCTCACAAAATGATCTGTTTATTCCTTCTCTTTGTTTCTTGTCTGCCAGTCAGTTCTCAGTCTATGTCAGTATCCTACCCTGAATTCCAAATGAGGGAATTGTCCATCCTTATCACTCATGTGGAACTTTATCAAATGCCTTCTGTAAGCCCACATGCACCGGCTCCCTCCTATTTACCTCTCATGGTTATATTCTCAAACAATTCCAATAGATTTCTCATGCATCATGCCCCTTTTTAAATCCCTGCTGACTTTGCCCAATCCTGTCATTGTGCTAGGAAGTGCCAGGGAGTTATTGTGTCAGAGGTTAGTTGGGCTCTTGTAGGAATAGTTGGGGTATCAGTATTCTCGGGTGATTGAGTGGGAGTCAAACACACTTGGAGAACAACATACTTGAGTTCTCTGGATAGTCAGAGAAATAAAGGGATGGTACTGATTAGTCAGAGTCGATTGAAATGGGGAGGAGGTCGATGTTAGATATGTAATTATCCAGGTTTTGCATGATATACCAATTCAGCTATTTCCGGTGCTTAGTTTCCAGGACTGGATGGTGCTGGTTGAGGTGGTGCTGGTGATGTAGGCCAGTCAGACCTGTGATCAAGTAGCTATCCTAGGCTGTGTGTGAAAAGAGAGACTGAGGCTAAGGTAACACAGTGTGGAGCTGGAGAAGCACAGTGGGCCAGGCAGCATCAGGGGAGCAGGAAAGTTGATATTTTGGGTTGAACTCTTCTTCAGAAGACTCACACTTGTGGAGTGTTTTGCTCAGTTGGAATATATAATCTAAATAAGCAGGGATGTGGAAATCTGAAGAAAATGTTAAAAATTCATACCAGGTTGAACAAAAAGTTGGGAGAAGCAGATTGCTCCAAAGTGGAAGGTAGTAGACTAATAGGTGGAGTTGGAATAAGATGTGAATGCACAGGGTATATTTAATAAAAATTGCCATGTGGGATTATGATATTGTGGTTATAATGAAGGCATGGCTGAAGAAAGCAAAGGCCTGGGGGTTAAACATTCCAGGTTACAAGGTGCTCAGAAAAGATAGGAAAGAAACAACTCCCACCTACGTCCGTGACACCACCCACGCCCTCTACCTCCTCCAGAACTTCCAATTCCCCAGTCCCCAACAGCTCATCTTTACCATGAATGTCCAGTCCCTATACACCTGCATTCCTCATGCACATGGCCTAAAGACCCTCCGCTTCTTCCTGTCCCGCAGGCCTGACCAGTCCCCCTCCAGTGACACCCTCAGCCGCTTAGCCAAACACATCCTTACCCTTAACAACTTCTCTTTCAATTCCTCCGACTTCCTACAGACAATGGGGGTGGCCACGGGTACCCGCATGTGCCCAAGCTGTGCCTACCTCTTTGTAGGTTACGTGGAACAATCCCTCTTCCATAGCTACACTGGCCTTAAATTCCAGTGTGAATTTCAATACAATTTATCTAGTGTTTCAAACAGACGTATGAAGAAAGTTATAGGTCATGGACCACAATGGAGAGTAGCAACACGGATATAAAATTGGTTTAGGGATAGCAAACAAAGAGTAATGATTAATGGACATTTTTGGGCTGAAGGAAATGTTATCGTGTAGTTCCCCAGTGATCGGTATTTGAACTGTACATATATTGTTAGTATATATTTCCCAATATATTTAAATGATTTAGATCTTGGTGTGCTTTGATCTTTGAAAGTACGTTGACAAGTTGGTGGAGTCAACAGAGAAGTGGTGGATAAAGTGCAATGCAGAGAAGTATGAGGTAATACAGTTTGGTATAAAAATGTGGAGAGTTGTTTGAAATGAAAGGTACTATTCTAAAAAATGTGCCACAGCAGAGAGAACTGAGCTGTATTTGTTTATTACTCAATAAACATGGACAGACAGATTCATAAAACATATTGCATTCCAACTTCATTATAAGGGCAAAAACAGGGATATTATGCTGAACTTACATACAACATAGGTTAGACCTCAACTGAATATTGTGTACAGTTGTAGGTACCTTACTTTTGGAAGGATGTGACTGCATTGAATAGTGTGCTGAAGAGGTGTATGAGAATGGTTCCATGGGCGAGAAACTTCACTTTTGAGGAAAGGATGAAGAAGGTGGATTTGTTTCCCTTGGAGAGCAGAAGGCTGATTAGAATAGGTAGCCAGAAATGGTTCCTGCTCATAAAAAAACAGCAAGAACCATACCATACAATCTCCAGGTAGTTTGCAAAAGAAGCAAATGTGAAGGCTGAATACAAATGTTGTACTGCAAATGGTCCAAGTGTGAAACAAACCACCTGGAAATGTGGTGAAAATAGATTCAATTGAAGCATTCAGGGGGGAATTAGATGATTATTTAAATAGAAATAAAGTGCAGGAGGAATATCAAGAAAGGCAGGAGGTTGGTACTAATCCAAAATGCTCAAAGAGTCAAAGCTGACATAATGGTCAGAATGGGGTCCTTTTAATGTATGTAACATGTAACAATTCAACAATGTACCTACCACGGAATCTCTGAAATCTCTGACTCAAGCATCCTGCAGAGCAATGGAAATGGGTATTAAAAGTCAAAATTTCCCTCATAATTTTCATTTCGGTCCATGCATTCGGACTTTCTCAAGGTCTTAACATACACCCTCAATCATACTTCTGGCCTCCAAACATCCTGAAACCTCGAAAGGTTTGGACCGTGATTAAAATGGAAATCTCAGTAGCTGATAAATTCTGTCCATAAGGATAGGTTTTGTGCTTGTGTTAAATTAAAATGTATGCAAACAAATCTAAGCTGACAAACATGCTGCGTACTCCTTTTTCTGATGAAGAGTCTAGGCCTGAAATGTTAGCTTTCCTGCTCCTAAGATGCTACTTGGCCTGCTGCTTTCATCCAGCTCTACACCTTGGTATCTGCATACTCCTATGCTCTATTTCACGGTTGGGCATTGCTCAGTTTAATTTATCAAAAAACTGAAATGATTTAAATTGCTATTTTGTCACAGATATCTTTCAGTAAAATCTTCCTTTTCCTTTTACCCTTTTAGCTGCTGTAGAGTGTCTTCTTGCACTGACATATAGGTTTATTAAATCTCTTGTTATAAAGCCCTGATTGCCCTTGACATCCTGAGATCTAGGGACAATAACATTCCACCTATATATTGGTTTCTATTGTCAAATTTACTTTGAGGACGCCTCTCAGGTGCTGCCATGAATAGAATGTTCTTAAAGTAGCAATTGGAGAGAGATGTCAAACATTTTCAATGACAAGGCAACATAATCCTTTTGTAAAGATACTTTTGAAATTCACACATTCATGATAAACTGGGACTGTTTTGTTTCTGTCAAGGTTGAGATTCCTTTACAATGCGATTTCTGTGAGCGCTACCTTTCATTTTCAATTTCTGCCAATTGTCAGGTTGGCTTGATGCTTTTGTGCTTATGTTTGAAGGAAATTGGAACGGAGATACAAAATCTGATGAAGGGTCCAGGCCCAAAATGTCAACTTTTGTGCTCCTAAGATGCTGCTTGGCCTGCTGTGTTCATCCAGCTCCACTCTTTGTTGTCTCGGATTCTCCAGCATCTGCAGTTCCCGTTATCTCTTTGTGAAATAGTCTGCCTATTTACCCCTACAAGTGAATGAAGAGTTTTCATTGCATTAAAATTTTCGCCTTTCTACGTTAATTTATTTTCAGGTTGGGCTTTGATTAGATATAAGTCGGAGTGGGTATACTGATTTCCCTTGTCCAAAATGTTTTAAGTTGCTGACAATAAAGATGCTCAGCAGAAATCAAAAGACAATCGAATTTAAATCTTACTTTAAATCATACGTAGGCATTTGCACAAACACATTGTGCAATATTGTGGTCAGATACCAGTTGGAGTACAATTTGAGACACTTAAAAGGGTTGAATGTTCAATTCTGTGTCCTAATCTGTTGAAAATGAGTTATATAACCTGTTGTGAATATTAACTAGGAGGCTAAGAGAACTCACCTGATCATGGAATCATGTCACCCCAAAATCTCTTACATGCAGAGAAGGTCTTGTTTTTATATCTGGTTGTAAGTACAGTACCTCTGACAGTGCAGCACTCAATATTATATTGAGATATCAATCTACAAATGTGTTCAGTGGCAAGCATTCTATTGAACTTGCATCCTTTCATTTAACCATCTGTTGCAGTTTTGAAATTTAAGTTAATTTAATTTTAAAAGTTAATTGGTATTGTTCATTTTACTGTTGTCTAAAAGAAGGCTTTTATGTTTTTGATGGTAACAGATGCAAATAAATTTGGCATCATATGCTATGGACAATGGTGCGAACGAATTGTAGAAGAAGCATAGGTAGTTCCATATCTTCCAAGTATGTAATTCCAGTTCAGTACTCCACAATCATTAAGAAACTTTGCTTAGACCTGCTCCATCAGTGGACAAATTGACGATATTAGAAAATATGGTGGTGTTGTTGCCATAGGTGAAGAGAGGAGAAGTGTAGATATAATGAGCCGTCTTCAAGCTTCATTCAGCTTTCCAAGATCACAGTTAAAGGACATGACTAAAATCGAAATTTGTGAAAGTGGACAATGTGATTTAACGAGTCCTGACAATGATTATTGAAGGTCAGAGATGAAAGAGAGCTGCTTAATGACATTTCCTCGTTTTTTTTTACAATTTATCCTTAGAATATATTCTTCTATGATCGTAAGCAGCCTTCACTTCTTTTTTGAGGGATGTTTTTAACCACTTTGAAATTGTGTTTAAGCTTGTTTTTAACAACTTGTCTCTGCTTTCCAACAATTGTTGATAAATAAGTGATAAAACTGTATTTATGTTGCAGAGCCGGATGATTCTTCAGTTTATGTGATAGGAACTGTTCTCTATAGAAACCTGGGGGCATTTCTGGATCTTCAAAGGTAAATCTGTTTTAGCTTATTCACTGGGCTTATTTTAAATGGATAAAACAAACAGACCCTATAGCAATGATCAAAGGAGTAAATGAGTTCAAATGTAGGAGATGAAAACTTGTAGGTTAAAAACCAGTAACTTGTGTTTATGAGGTAACACATTCTACGTTACTTCATACACAGCAAGATATGACACTGTGCTAAATGGTTGTTAAATTTTTGGCCTTTACTCGCCGATATATTTTCCTGAAATTATAACAAATAATGAAAGACTTCAGTGGAATTCTATCATTTGTTCATAATGTGTCTAGCTGGATGACAATCACTCAAAGGGAAAATTTCCCAACTGCAAATGTTGATTTTTATTAATTAATGTGCCTTCTCTTTGGATTATTAATATTTCCTACTAGGAGCATCTCAGATTTTTAAAAACTTTATTATGGCTATTTCTGTTGAAAACAAGTGCAGTTGAAACAGAGATTTAATAGGGGTACAATAAAAACATTACATAATTTTGTGTGTAAATATTATGATAGCAGCACTGTTTTCAACTTGTAGAAATGCCTACCTGAATAGAATGATGAAGGTCGACAAATGCTGGGAATTTCCTCAAAAGTTCTCCTGATCAATCACTGTAACTTTGATACAAATCCAGATTTGCACATAGTTATCAGGGTTACTACAGGGGTCATGGGGCTACATTTTACCAGAAATCAGCTGTGCCAGCTTTGGGAGTTTAATCGTGGTTTTCTCTCTGTGAGCTCTAGCATGTTGTCTCATGCTATCTTCCTGAACTCACTTCATATATGCCTCGCCCGTATGGGACCATGCTTTGTTGAATTTTTCTATCAGCCACACACAAAAGCACTGCCTATCCTTGAGACTTCCCTGACACCAGCACTATATCGAAGTCCAGCCATGCTCCTGATAAAGTGTTTGCAGCTGTCAGTTGGTAGGATCGGGATGTCCTGCTAGACAGTGAAGTGCAATGTTTGTTACCCATGGAATGTGACCTGATATGTTTTTGCCTGCTGTCCGAGTTGAAAGCCTAGAAGTCCAAGTGATGAGCTGGAGTCTCCAAATAACTGCTCTGACTTCTCTGTCAGAAGTCAACTGCTCTGTTGGGAACTATCGCCATTTATTTTCTGTCTGGTGGGAGTGGGAATGGAAATCTATATATCAATGAGGTGAGTTGATGTAACAATAAGGATTTTAATGGATTCAATGGACTCACTAGTGAGAATCTAGTCTCACCATTCAAAACCAAGTTGGAAATGACACAACAACACGCAACATCAGTAATCTCTACTTCTGATCTCACCCAACTCTCATGAACATGCCATGAATTTCTAACATTGTTCGGTGGCTAGGAAAATTCTGAACACAGGCTGCAACTGAAAGGGTAATAGAGATGGAAATCATTTAAAAAGTATCTGGATGTGCATCTCGTGCGCTGTAACCAGCAGGTCTATGGTCCGAAGGCTAGAAAATAAAATAAATTGAGTGGCTTATCCTGTCAATCCATAACCACTAACATTTTGAAGTATATGTCCCCATGGTATCCCATTAGTGGGCACTGTGGCAACTTCTAAGGAAAAGGAATATTTTCGAATGTACATCCTCCACTCCTTTATTCATCTGTTTTCCTGAATATATCAACATACAAATTAGGTAATTTGGCCCCTTGACACTGCTTCCCAATTATTATGACCACAGCTGATATGTTAGCATTTTGATTTCCACAATTCCATTTCACCCCAACAACATTTGATGCCCTGCCTTAATAAGGATCTATCTACCACAACCTTTAAAATGCCTAATGAACCTACTTCCACTATCTTCTGAAGCAGGGAGTTCTGAAGTTATATACCCTCAAAAAGAAAAAAATAAATCTATCATATGCAGTCGCTAATTTAAAATAACATCCCTTGTTCTGGACTTCCCCACAAGAAGCATCATCCTCTCCATATCCACCTTGTCAAGACCATTCAGGATCCTAGACACTTCAAACAAATTACAGTTCTAAACTGTCGTGAACACAAATCCACTCAACCTAGTCTCAAAAGACAACCCACTAATTTCAAGAATCAGTTTTGTAAACCTCCTCTGAATAACCTCCAACACATTTACATTCTTCCTCTAATGAAACCAAATTTGCACACAGTATTCAAAACTTGGTCTCATCACTGACCTATTTCATTGAAGGATAACATCCCAAACTCTACGCTCAATTTCTCTCATCATAAAGGATAACAGCATTTTTTATCACTTGCTGTCCCTGCATATAAACATTTGGTGAATTGTCATTCTCAAATTAAGTAGTCCTCTGCTTTTCATTGTTATTTTACTAGCCAGATGCTCATACAAATTGTGAACTCCCTACCTCAAAAGTTAGTAGAGGTTGAAACATTGAGTATTTTAAAGGCAGAGATTGTTAAAATAAAATCAAAGGTTGGATATTTAAAAAAAAATGAAAGAATTGTGGATGCTACAAATCAGAAATAAAAACAGAAATTGCTGGAAAAGCTCAGCAGATTCGGCCGCATTATTGAAGAGAAATCAGAGTTAATGTTTTGGGTTGAATGAAACTTCCTCAGAACGTTCTGAGCTTTTCCAGCAATGACGTTTTCGTTTTATTTCTCAAAGCTTGCCTGGGTGGATTAGTAAAAACAATGAATAATGAGAGTTGTTTTAAATATTTTAAGCAGGACCAGTGTTAACGAAGTGAGCATAGACTCTACAGAAATTGAGACTGAAAAGTTAATAACAGAATAGCAGGAAATGGGAAGTGACTGAGCAGGTATTTCACATCAACCTTCACTATAAAGAATACATGTAATATTGCAGAAGCAGCAATAATTCAGGAAATGGAAGGGAGGAAGGAACTCAGGAAAGTCAGAGAATTTGTACTGAGCAAATTGTTGTCACTGCAGCCTGACCACAGTACAGGTCCTAATGAACTTTGCCCTAGAGTCTTAAAAGAAGCAGCTAGGGTAATAGTTGAATCATTGGCTTTCATTTTCCAAAACACCCTCCATTCAGGGCTGTTCCCATTAGGTCAAAAAGTAGGAAACTACCGGCCAGTTTGTTTAATGTCTATCTCAGGGAAAATGTGGGAAGCCATTATTAAATAAATTGTAACATGACACTTGAATATGTTCATGGTAATTAGGCAGAGCCACATGATTTTGCAAATGGGAAATCCTGTTTAACCAATCTATAGTAGATCTTTGAAGAGGTAACACATGTTGATGGCACAAAGATAGGTCGGAAGAGTCTACAAAAAGCTATTAATAGTTTAAGTGACTGGGAAAAGATCCAACAAATGGACTATAATTTGTTAAAATATGGCGTTGTACATTTTGGCCAGAAATTGCTTTAAAAAAACATATACCTATATGGTGAGAGATTGCAGAACTCAGAAATGCTGAGGGATCTGGGTGTCCAGGTGCATGAATCATAAATAATAGCACACAAGTACAGCAAATAATTGGAAAAGCCAAAATAATTTTATGATTTATTGCAAGGTGAATGGAATACAAAAATATGGAGCACTGCCCAGGCTACATCTGTATACTGCTGCTAATTTACATGTTCATCTGTAATTATTTCACATCTTTCTACATTAGACACCATCTGCCCACTCACTCAACCTATCAATATCAGTCTGCAAAGTCATTATGCCCTCTGCACAATATATTCCCTTGCCTAATTTGGGATTATCTGGAGTCTCTCTCTTTCATTGACTCCCCTCGTCTAAGTCACTGATGTAAGTTTCAAAACATTGAGGTCCCAGCAATAATGGATGCCACTCACGACATCCTGGCAATCTGAGAAAGATGCAAGTTAAGTAAACTCTTTGTTATCTGCCAGTCAGACAAATATCTGTCCATGCTGAGGGTACTGAAGCTTACTGAGACAGAAAGCCACAACAATCGACAAGTCTCCAGTTCCATGCCAGTGTGGAATCTTCATAAGGGAGCCTAGTCTGCTCAATCCTTCCCTCTTCTGACATTCGAATATGAGCACTTTCTAATCGGGATCACCAGTTGGTGATTGTGGGCAAGCTGACTTTTCACCTCTCATTTCTGAAATCAGGCATCTAAATATAAACTGGGTTTTAGATCAGAGACTTTTGCTGTCATTGCCACACAATTTTGTTCAATATTTTGTTGAACAATTGGAGAATTACTTTCAAAAAGAACAAATTGTGTGAAGAAATTTTACAATAATTGCCCTTTGTTCTGTTAAGTTCCTTTTCCAAGTAAATACTCCTGAAATGAACTCCCTAAATGTTTCAAACGCTGTCACTTATATGCTTACTGTGGTGCATATATTCAGCAAGCAAAGCAGTTATAGTGGCACAGAAAGCCTGGCTGTCATTACTACTGCTATTTAACTGAGATGCATGAACATTGTATCTGATCTGTTACATAGCTGTCATCATGGAGAAGCAGCCTTATTGCCGTATTCCACCAAGGAATACAATTGAGAAGAAATGGATTTTATGATGAACGAATGACAATTAGTGGAAAAAGATGATTCGACCTGCTCAGCTTGAGTCATTACCAAAGGAGATTTCTTTGTCTATTGTGTATCAGATCATGATTTTATCCATTCTATAAGGTCACCCAGTTTTCGGGTTTCCATTAATCATTTCTGTTGATTCATTTGTATTCAGTGCTGATCTTGTGCAGTGAAATCGTTGGTGAGTGAACACAGCTTGAGTCTGTGCCTTCATTTATTGATCAAATAGCATGTTAGAAGAGTATATATAGGGAGTTACTGGACTGGAGCGCATGAAAGGACAAAGGGAGAATTGAAGAATACTGATATCATCAAATCTCAGAGAAAGACTGTCACACTTGCATTGACTACAGCCATCATGGCTGTTGAGTACATCATTATTGACTGCATGAGATGACATTGAGGTAAGGCCACAAATGCCTCTTTATGTGCCTGAATAATTCTCATGGGTAAGCTGTTCAGAAGATCGATGAAAGGCTCTTTATGGTAATGAATGTAACATTTTAATGTATAAGCTGTAAAACTAATATATAAAAGCAGTTGCTGGTAACATGAAATGAAAAAGAATCACCAGAAACACTTGGCAAGACTTGAGAGAAACCAAATGTACAATTCAGCTTGATGAGCTTGCCTCAAGACTGAAACATTGAGTGGTATTTAATTGAGACATCCCCCAGGCATCTCATCTGCTGCCTGAAGAAACAGTCAGAGCCTTGGTTGGCATTTTTCGGGAATGTCTGGCTTATTAAGTGCAGTAAGTGAACAGAAGTGGGTATTTCCAAGGATCATCAATCAAGTCAGAAGCTCTGTTTAACAATAGCGTCACAGTGGGAACTGGCTGCAGCTGGTAAAGCACCCACTCTGGAATCATTGCTGCATCCTGTTGTGTGAATCAAAAAATAATAGAATCATATAGTACAGAAGAGACCATTTAGCCCATTGAGCCTGCATCAACAAAAACTTGTCTAAACCTACGCAGGTCCTACTTTCCAACTAAGGCCCATTGCCTTGAATGTTAGGACACGTCAGATGCTCATCCAAGTTCGGGTTAGGGTTAGGGTTTGTGAGGTTTCTCACCTTAACTACTCTCCCAGGTCATGCATTCCAGATTCCCGCCATTCTTGGAATGAAAACGATTTTCCTCAATCCTACTAAAACTCTTGCCTTTTTCCTTATAATTATGCACCCCCTTGTTATTGATCCTTCAACTAAAGGGGACAGCTGCTTTCTATCCATTCTGTTCCTGCCCCATAAAACGTTATGTACCTGTAGCAGGTTCCCCCTTAAAGGTCCTCTGCTCTAGAGAGAAACAATGCAAGCTTATTCAGCCTGTCTTCATTGATGAAGTGATGCATCCTAACAAACATCCTGGTGATAAAGGGAACTGCAGATGCTGGAGAATCCAAGATAACAAAGTGTGAAGCTGGATGAACACAGCAGGCCAAGCAGCATCTCAGGAGCACAAAAGCTGACGTTTCGGGCCTAGACCCTTCATCAGAGAGGGGGATGGGGAGAGGGTTCTGGAATAAATAGGGAGAGAGGGGGAGGCGGACCGAAGATGGACAGAAAAGAAGATAGGTGGAGAGGAGAGTATAGGTGGGGAGAGAGGGAGGGGATAGGTCAGTCCAGGGAAGATGGACAGGTCACGAAGGCGGGATGAGGTTAGTAGGTAGGAAATGGAGGTGCAGCTTGAGGTGGGAGGAAGGGATGGGTGAGAGGAAGAACAACTGCATCCCAAAACCAGCCCAGCCTGTCTCCGCCTCCCTAACCTGTTCTTCCTACACCAGTCTTTCTTTCTACACTTAGTCTAATTCCTTGTTTGGTTAATATTGATAAAGAATGAGCTACCCATGCATCATAAGAATAAGAGGCACTTATCTTCACTTCAAAATGTATTTATTGCATGACCACAATCCATGCAAGTTACATCAGTTAATGAGGACATAATAACAAAATATATCAGAAGCCCGAGGTGACCTTTCTGAGCCCATTAAGATCAAGTGCTCAACCTCAATGTATAACATTATCAGATTGGGTATAATGGTACGTAGTTTCAAACACTACCCTTTCAGATCTTTGGCTTTGTTGAACTTGATTTTGATTATCAATCATTTACCTTTAGGACAATCTTTTATCCCTTAGATGTCCTTCATAGATGGAATTGTCCCTCCAAAACCCAATAGTTGGTTCCGTACCTTATGTGAAAGAACCTGAATCTCTGGAACTCCCTTTTCAGAGAAACATTCAGTTTGTAGGTCATGGAATTGCATCACAACATTATTTGGACAATCATTAATCTTATCAATGCCTATCATGGGGGACTGCTGCTCTGTTGTTACAAATACTTTGGTCTTTGTGACGTGCTAAAAATTTCAGACAAGGAAATTTCTTCTAGTTGACTGTTTTTTAACTCAGCAATTTTGGCCTGTCTTTCATGGAGTTGTATGTGTGGGGTCTCCATTTTGTTCAAGCAAATCTTCACTTTCAAAATGCTGCTCCATCAGCATTGAAAGAATGCACAGTTTTTAGTTCAAATTGTTGCACAGTTGGCCATCTTTATTCACCATCTGTCTACATCTTCCTGATGAACTAAACAATTTCATGTCCTCATTCATGGTACTGGAACAGATAGCTGTTTACTCAACATTATTTCTGCCAGTAGTAGCTGTAATGCCCTTTTAGAAGAAAAAGTATTGAAATGTTCCTATTCAAATTCTGTCATCTCATCAAAATCTGCTGTTTTAAATTGTTTTTAAGTCTATGCTTTTGCTGTGGTATTTTCTCATGTAATTACATCTGGTTCCCTTTTTGTGTGCCACCATGATCAATATGTAGACTGTTTACTGGTCGTAGATTGTTGTCACCAATCTTCCATTCTCTTTGTTTTGTTTTGAGCATGACTAATGATTAGTGGCCGAAGATACACCAATGCAGCATATCTACAGAAAGTATGCTTTTCTTCAATAATAAGGAGGTATATTGCACGCTCACAGTATATTAAGCTCTATTTAGAGCTTAGCAAACTGGTAGAAATACATCTGCTCCCTCTGAAACATGGAGTAGAGCTCCTCAACTCCACGCACAAACTATGTATAACATTAGTAGAGCGGATGGAATCAATGTAACATGAATATTAACTCTTTTAAAACCATTACCTTAATACAGCAGATACCTGTCGGGTCTAGCAGGGATATCTGAGGCCCAAAAGAGCAGGTAATGTCTATACGTTACTTGGGGCAATTGGGTGAGAACATACGAGTAACAGATAATCAATATGGTTGTAGTTTTATGAAATGGGGAAAATATCAAGATAGTTGAAATAAAGGTCTAATTAGAAAAATATATAGCTGGACTCTATTGAACAAACCTTTTAGCGTCTAGTTTAAAAGATTAAACAGCTGTGGATGTTGGAAATAGAAACAAAAGCAGAAATTTCCGGGATAACTCAGCAAATCTGGCAGCATTTGTGGAGAGAAAGCACAGTTAAAGTTTTGGGCCCAGTGACCCTTCATTATCAGAGTGTATTCAAGCATAAAATAGGACAAAGAAAATTGTGGGGAGATATTGTATAAGGTTGCAAGGTTATGAAAGGGTTTTTTTTTCTGTGAGTACCTTGAGCACCACTCACAATAATAATGTCATATGGGCTGGGTCAGTGAACAGTTCAGTACCTAAAAGGAGAAGACCTCCTTTCCGGATCTTCTTCATAGTCTCTATAACAATGTTTATCATATCAAGTGGTAAGTGGTACATAGTTTCTATCACACAATAAACTACATATTGTTTAAGTCAAAAGCCTCTTCTAGTTATACTGTCAAATAGTCTCCCCTCTACCATACTACGCCAAACAGGTCCTGTATCATCAATGTGGATGGTGGCAGCAAATCTACATTCTCGTTTGCAATAGCACAAAGAGCTCATCCAACATGATAAGCAGAGGTTACGGATGCTCATACAACAGGAACTATTTCTACTGTCTTGACTGGTAGTTAAATCCACAATTACTCTTCCAGTAAAAACAAATTCCATCTGATTTCTCCCCTATTCCCTGATTAATGTTTATTATCTGTCGTGTTAACCAGTTTCCTTAGATTGATTTTGGGCTTAAATCATTTCATCCGTTGTATGTAATGAACAAAAGAGTAATAAAACAGTAACAGTGAACAATGATACACACAGCCACTTTAGTCAGAACTCAAACTGTTAACAGTTGAAAGGCCAGAAGCAGTCCTCCCATAAATCCCTGCAGCAGCTACGGTTAGTCATCTTTACTCAATTCCAGAAACACTGATTTACGGAAAGGTTGCCCTTGGTTGCAAACTGTGGATGGGCTTTTGATTGATGATGCCTTATCCACTACATGATGGTGATGTGACGCTGCATGTCAACTAGGGGAGATGCAATATCACAGTGGATTAGGGGAGAGAGAAAACAGAATAGGAGGAATGAAAATAAGAATAATGAATTTCTCTGCATGTACTTCCAAAACTAATGATCCACCATTAATTTTGGCTCATACGTACTTAAGACCTGTTGTAGAAATGTAATAAGAAGGCACAAAAATAAAAACGGATGCGTGAAGCAATGTAATATTGCATGATGTATGCAAAACTGTAAATCTCTATTTTACATAGCATGCACAAAAATGGAATACAATTTTCAGTGGATTATAGAAACAATTCTCAAAACACATCCTTCCTTTCAGCTGAAGTAATTTTAACTTATGTGCCTTCATAATAATGGGGGCAACTCCCTTTGCCTTTCATCATTTGGTTTAAAACTCCTAATGATTTGACTGTTAAAAACAAAAACCTGTGTTATGATATTGCTGTAATACTTAATGTTAACTCCCAGAACCAGGTGGTGTGAAATTTAGATGGTTGCCATAGTAATTGGGCAAGCTAATTATAAATCAATGGAAGTCTTTTGAATGCCATCTATAGCATTGTGTGGCATGGTGACAGGCTTGTTCCTATGACGTGGGTGCAAAATTTTAACACTATAAGGAAAAGAAATGTAAGAGAAGATGCAGCATAATAGACGAAATCAGTTGTTCAAATCTATACCTAATCTTGTTGTTGAAGTAATTATTTAAAAAGAGAATCATTAGAAATTTTGCATGAACTGCTTGGTGATGTTATTACACACTGTGGAGCAGGTGGGTCAGAGTAAATGATGGGCAATGGAATTAAAGAAACATTTAAAAGAAGGGAAATTTTAAGATTGTGGGTGATAAACATGAAGATTATTGAAAGGCACTATGTGAGGATGTGATCTTAATTTTCACATGAAGAAATCAGCAGCTATGACATAATGCATCAAAGAGTTAGTTTTTGCATTGTCACATCGATTTGGCTGAAATTTTAGACTTTTCAAGGACATGTCTGGAGGTCATGGGATCTAAAAATGGTTGGATAGTGTGGGTAAGGAGGTGATTCTATCAGGCCATGAATATTCCATTAAAGAATTTTTAAAAAAAATGTCCTTGAGGCTTCTTGAGGACATTGCCCTGAAATCTGTTGGTTTTTAGTGGGCATGTGGGATACCTCTCAATCCACAAGACCCTGTGAAACAATATTGGTTTACCAGTGACAGATAGCTGGGATTGTAATGCAGAGACCTAGGTAATGTTATGGGCACCTGGGTTTGAATCCCACCATGGCAAATGATAGAATTTGAATTCAGTGATAATCTGGAATTAAACGTCTAATGGTGATCGTGAACCCACTGTCATAAAGACCCAGCTGGTTCACTAATGTCATTTACGAGAAGAAAATCTGCTGCCTTGATATGGTAAGGCCTACATGTGACTTCAGGCTCACAGCAATATGGGTTACTTTTAACTCTGAAATAGCCTTTCAAGTTGAAGGGCAACAAGGGATATAAATGGTGACCACATCAAATGGATGATTTTATTTTAAAGTCATGGCTTAGAAGAATGGGAGGGAGGTCTGGTCATGAGACTTTTCCCTGCATGTCCAATGGTCCTATTGGTTTTGCCCCTTCATATATCTCCCTTTCATTGCTGGCAACCGGGAACGGAGATAACTTCATGCTTTCCTCAATTCTACAGCAACGCCTATCTCTGGAGGCTATGATGGGTAGACAGACAGCCTTGTATTGATCTTCCAACTTCTGTTTAACAGGTTCCCCAGGCTAGATGCTTCCTGTAAAAATGCATGTTTGCCTTGCTTCCCAATGTCAGCAGTAATGGATTCCCAACTCACATTTCATCCCAACGGCATGAAAAACACAGGAATGGAAATCTTGCCAAATGACTCCAGCTATTTACTCTCTGAACAATGGAACTGTCTGAATTTAGATCTTGAAATACCTTTGAGTGGTGCTACTAGCAATGACACACATTGGACAGCATTCCTTGGCTGTGTTGACTATCTCCCTTCTCACTTGGATGGTGAGGAGCAATTTGGAATCTTCTCTGGGCATCTCCCACGTCAGATTGGATGCTTGTGGGTTGGCTAACCTCAACATTTATCTCAAGAAGAAGATTGAAAAGTGAACAAGGAGGTTCATGAAGATGCTAACTGCTGCAAGGAAATATGAAATACAAAGAAGGACTTAATAACGTATATTCTTCTCAGCAGAAAAGCACAGATTGAGCATTAAAGAAATAGCAATGTTGATAATCATAAAAAGTTAGGACAAGTTAGAAAGAAACAGTTTGTTCCCAGTAATAAAAAGGAGCAAGGACGATGGAGGAATGTGATTAAATTTAAGAGATTTAGAGCTGAGGCAGGGGAAATGCCTTGCAACAGCTGAGAATTATGTGAATTTCAGATCTGGGATTAGTGACTCAAGTGGAATCAAGGTTAAATTAGATAGCAGATGAAGGGTAAAGAGGGCAAAGGAATATAGGATCAATAGCGAATAAACAGAATGGTAACACCGATATATACTTGTAAAAGTGAGATCAGTCTCATTTCAGACAATTGTAGTAAAATCAATGCAATTAAATATGTGTAGCATATGTTTCTAATTTGGAATGCCATGTTGGGAATGAAAGTAAAAACCAAAAGAATGCGGATGCTGTGAATCAGGAGCAAAAACAAAGTCGCTGGAAAGGCTCAGCAGGTCTGTCAGCATCTGTGGAGGTGAAAGCAGAGTTAACATTTCGGGTCCAGTGACCCTTCCTCAGAACTTTGGGAATGAAAGTACTCTGGTGTAGGATACTACTCTGGATTAGTAAGTCTAGCTGTCAACTAATTGTTCTATTGTTTGGTTGAGCTGAATGGGTTAGATTTTGCTAGACTTTAAGATGCAAAGAGCGGTTAAAATGCCATTTGAGTTTCGTAATGGCAGGGATCATACCGACTTGACTGCCCACTTATTGTACACAGCCAGCCAATTTAAGTCTGTTACTTTTTGGGCTGTTAGCATTTTGCTGGTAACAGCACTGCACTCTGCCATATGACAAAGGAACCAACACCGTGCAGCTTTTCTCTTTATTCCTTCATTGGTCATTGCCCATCCCTAAATTGTCCTAGAGCTTAGTGGTTTGCTAGGTCATTTCAGAGGGCAAACACACTACAGATCAAGTATCACAGTAGGCCAGACCAGATAGAATGACTAATTTCCTTCGACCATTCTTAAAGCGAGTTTTGAGAAGATTTGTAGCTCAGGTTGAGTTTCTGGATGTGAGAATGCTCGCTGAGCTGGAAGGTTAGTTTTCAGACGTTTCGTCACCATTCTAGGTAACATCATCAGTGAGCCTTCGGCGAAGCCTTCGTCGGAGGCTCACTGATGATGTTACCTATAATGGTGACGAAACGTCAGAAAACTCACCTTCCAGCTCAGCGAGCAATCTCACATCCGGAACCATTCTTAAAGGTTATTACCTGAGGTTTTAAAACAATTGATCATACTTGTCATGGTCACAATAACTGAGGTTAGCTTTATATCCCATATTTTTCTTTATTTGGTTGAATTTTTAAATTCCATCAGCTGTTTGGTGGGATTTTAGCCCATATCTCCTTATTATTAACCTGGCTCTCTAGATTACTATTTCAGAGACATTATTCCCTTGCTGGCATCTTCTGAGCTTCCCAGGATGGGAGACAATGAAGTTGCTGTTGTGTAATGTCGCACAGTCAGCATGTCAGCGTATCTTTAAGAAAGTTGCTCCTAGCATCATCACTGATCATAGCATACGACCTCAGGGAAGAAAATCCTCATACTTTCTCTTACCACAGGATCATTTCAAGCATGATGGAAGCATTCTTGCATTACTGGGGACGTGCAGCTCAATGCTGCTCTTTGCTATAATCCAATAGCATAACGTTAACCCAAAGAGTGATGTTTCTGTGAATGTGATGTTGTAAGTAACAGCTGATTGTAATCAATGGTTTGTTAGATTCTTCAATACCATGATATCCATCTGTCACATGGGAAAGTATAAGCAGCAGCTAAAAACACCATACTGGAGGCAAAATCACATCAGTTGGAGTCAGAGGACTCATTGCCGTAGGAACTGGGAGTTCTCTCTAATTGATGACATGAGAATTTACAGCGGAAGTAGGCAAATCATCCCCTTGAGCCTGCTGCACCAATCAATTTGATCATGGAAGATGGGCATCTTGGCCTCAGGACTATGTTCTTGCCTGCCATCAGCAATGTTTGAAACCATGACTGATTAAAAATCTGTCAAAGAGGACCTTTCTGTTTGCGCTGGGATGAAAAAATGACGCCTGCTTGCCCGGGCATATTAAAAAGTCTTTTTTTTTAACCATCTCTGCCAGGTCATCTCAAAATGGCCACAGCCTCATTACTCCCTTGCTGTCTCAGCAGCAGCCACTTCTCACGAGGGTATTGTTGAGGTGGCAGAGCCGCTGCCCTTCACTCTTATTAGAGCAGCAGGGTGGCAGTGCTTTCTCTCTCACCTACCGGGCTTTTTCATTGCTGTCTCCTTGTTGTCATATTGCGTGCAAAGCTCTGTCACCACCCAAGAAACTCCTTAACTCCAACCCCTTGTTCCTTCGGAAAGAAACACAACTGTATTAGGGCACTCAGTCAGTCAAAGTCACAATGAGACTCTCTGCCCTGTTTATGGGAGATAGACAGAAATGTTAACAGGACTATTTTATGTCAGCAACTGATGCGGAAGTTGCCAGTACCATAGTCCTGGAATGTAGCAACTAATTACTTTTATGCTTTGACTTAATAACTTTTACATCATCTTTGAAATCACTAACTCTTTGCTGATCTTTGCTTTCAATTTTAGGAATGCCACAGTGCTGAATTCCAAGATACTGTCTGTCATTATGAAACCTTCTCCAAAGTCTTTGGCCAACCCTTTGGAAATTGAATTTTCTCATTTATATAATGTAAGTTGTGCATTCAAATCACACTCAGCGACAAAATGTTGTTATCCGCAACACTTTGAATCAGCTTCATTTAGAATTGTCCCCAAGCGCAAATTTTATTCATAATTGAAAATGAATGCAGTCTTTAAAAATAACATTTCACAAAGAAAATAGTTTTTAAGAAACAGCCTTTGGTTAATTACAAGCAACTGGAATAGACATTTACCTTGGGTCCCATGTGGAAAAGGTTACAAGTTATTTCAGTCTTGCCAAATAAACAACAATATTCAGTGCAATAACATTGAATGTACTTTATTTATTCCTGTCCAGTGTTCCTGCAGATTGAAACAACTGCATAAATTTCTGCACCTCACAGAAGTGGACTATGCATGTGACACCAGGATGTCAAATAGTGATTCATTAATTAGGTCCACCCCTCCCCCCAAACTGTCAATTATTACAGCATAATGAAATCCACTACACATCCATTTTTTTGAGTATTTCATTTAGATATTAAATGTACTTTACATCCTGTAAATGTAGCCATTATGATACCTACATTAGTTTAGCCTGGGATCACATTACGGATTCTGCTCACTTATCGGAAATGGCTATTAAGAATAACATCAATCCATGAAGGAGCTGTTAAAGCAAAAAGCTTTTCGACTGTTTGTATTTTTTTCTTCAATTCCCATATTTTCAGTACCTTATTACTATTTTCTCATTGACATTAGTAAATTGTAGTTCAGTTCACAATAAAACAACTAAATAAATCCAGAACAAAAAAAATCACTAAAAGTGATTAAGTCAGTCGGTTTTCTGGTGTTACTTAGAGAAAGGAGGTCAACCATACTTACCTGACCTGGGCTTACATGTGAATCCATGGTCTCTGTCATTGACCCTTAACCACCCTGTGAGATAGCCCACTGGCTGTACCTGGAAATACATGGTGTGCTGACTTCCATTGAGGGGGTGGATACATATAATTAAATGAAATGGCAACGATCCCCTAAGGACTCACAGCCACTGGGATTTTACCCATGGTGAGAGAGGCTGTTGCCAGTTATGGAGGTAACGTGCAGTAAAAGGCTGTGACCTGGTGACCAGGCTATATATGTTGGAGGAACCCAAGAGTTGTACCCTGCGCGAGGTTCCCCTTCTCTCCAATCCGTCCCAGCTCCAACCTGAACTCATCTGAACTTTGCATACTTTTAAAGATACATTTTATTCTTATTAGGGACTTGTGTAAGTTGAATACTTTTTAAAACTTTGTATTCCTATGCTAGACTTTTTTAACACTTTCTATTCTGTAACAAATACTTCAGTATCTAGGCACCCCGTACCTAAGATGGTGCCAAAGAGGCAACATTACAAACTTGTCACTGCGCTTGTTCAAGAGCATGTGACAATAAAGGCTATTCTATTCTATTCTATTTCCAACCCCAGCAAACCTTAAAATACACTGATTCCTGGATGCATTAGCATTTCACCTTTGAGACTAGATATATTGCACCATTCCCAGGAGTATTACGTAAAAATTAATTCATGGGATGTGGTCTTCACTGTCTGGGCCAACATTTGCTCCCTATTCTTAATTACCTTGGAGAAGGTGGTGGTAAGCTGTTTTCTTGAACTGCTGCAGTCCAAGTGATAAAGGTATAACCACAATGCTGCTAGGAAGTGAGCTTCAGGATTTTCACCTAGTTAAATCTTAAGATGAAAGGCAGGAGATTGAGAGGGGATTGAAGGAAAAATCTTCTCATCCAGAGAGTCGTGGGGGCATCTGGAACTCCTGCCTGGGAGGGTAGTTGTGGCAAGTAAACTCACAGCCTTTAAAAAGTACTTGGACAAATGTTTGAAATGTCACAACATTCAAAACCATGGGCCTGTTGTTGGAAAGTAGGACTAGTGTAATAGCAGTATATTTTCAGTGGTGTAAATTTGACAGGCCTAAGTCCCTCTGCGCACTGTATGATTCAATGATTTTCAAAGGAGCAATATAAAAATCAAACTGGGACAAGCAAAACAAAACTTGGAACATCCTCAAGTTCCATTTCAAATAGAGAACTAATGGCCATTAAATGGGTTCACCAAGGACTCACCTCCAACTATTATGCTGCGGGGCACAGATCCATCTTCCTTTGTGAAATTCAGTCCCATGACTTTGTCTAACAGCAGTCACAATTCTCGGGAACCATACATTTGAATTCCTAGGTTTTTCGGAACAGTCTGAGTTATGGGAATATCTTCGCTGGCAGGGAATCCACCCAGAGCGATGTAGGGGTGCTAAACTCAATGCTTCTGATAGTGCAGTTCTTTTTAGGTACTAGTCTGGGTAGCTGCTCATATTGACTCTTCTTCTTTGATTTTCCTTCCTGTGGAGCAAGACATTTTCATCAAGAGTGGATCTTTGAAAACTTTTGTCTCATGATGCATATAATCTGAATTGACAAAACAATGGATTAGTAATTGACGAAGAATTGGCAGGGATTTCGGCTGTGCAAAGTTTATTGTTTACATTTAAGTGTATTTTCTTGGGTAGACTCAAACCAATTTTAATAGGTTTCGTTTTATTTAACAGGGCACCACGAACCAGTCATGCATTGCATGGGATGAAACAGACACGTAAGTTGTTAAACATGTAAAATGTAAAACACATTAAAAATGGCTTGTAAGGAAACGCTTTATAATCGGCTCGAAGTTTTAAGAATCAAATTCACTCTAGCAAAAATATTCAATGTTCGCTAAATTTTATCAACAGCCCTATTGAATTCATTTTTTGTTCTCCTTGCTGAATTTCCTTTATTTTTATTTGCTGCCCTCCTCTGCCTAGTGTGCTGATTGATGCATTGGCAACGTTATATGTGTGTCTCTAATTCCCTGGTGTCAAGTCCAAGCTGCCATTCTTCCCATGTGAGCCTCGGCAGACAGTGTCATATTCATCATCAAGAGCAAGAAAGCCGAGTCTGATCTTGCCCTTCATCAGCAATCATATTTGCAACTCCCAGCCAGAACTTGAACTGATTTTTGTTCCCCTTTCCAGCTGTGTATATTGATCAATTCAGTCCGCCCAAATCAGCAATCATACCTGAGACGCTCAGTATCACATGGGCCAGTACGTTTGTCATAAACCCATCAAAGTGATTTGCTCAGTCTAATTGTTGTGATGTTTGTGAAAACGTGGTCACTTTTGTATGATTGCATCTTTATAGGTGTTGCTCTTTTGGGTATTTGAAAGTTACTCTAAAGCAAAAGAAAAACATTTGACAGAAAAGTTTGAGCTTTAAGCCTGCAGCAGGGAGTTTCAATTGTTGTTCAGTTAGCAATTGTATTTTTACTCATTCAGTCGATTTTGCTAAATTAATTTGAGTTTCATTGCTTTTATGTGAACTCCATGTCAGGAAATAGAAGTGCCACAGAACGAAAATTTGAGGCTCATGAAGCTCGACTGCTCATTCAAGACAACTCTGTTGTCTTTCCTGATGATGAGTGAATTGGCCTGAATGTAATAGCTTGACTCAGTCGATAGCTTTATCTACCCTCAGGATTCAAAAGTCTAATTCCCTTAAAGTGGGTAAATAAAGCAATACAGTTGAGATCAAACTATTTGAACTCTTTCCAGTTCACGAGAATAAATTGAAATTGAACTGGCTATTTTTTTGACTCACTGACTGAAAAATTAAATTTTGGATGATATCCATATGAAATAGCAGTGGTCTGGGCAAATAAACTCTGAAGTTTTGGCAGTCAGTATTTGATTTATACTCAAATCCAATTATCATAATAAAACAAAAGCTGACTGCTTTCCTGGCCATTTTATACTGTATTTGAACATAATTTTTTTGGCTCTTTTTCCTCCCGTTCATTTTATCCATTCCATTTCTTCTCCTCCTTTCTCTTCTGAAGATTCAGCATATTGAAGTGTACATTCCTAAGAAAAAAACAGCCCTCTGGTATGCCAGCCTAGTGGTTATTCTTCATAAGTAATTTGACCCTGAAAGGTACAATATTATGCATGCCCAAAATCCACATGCTCTTTTCAGCATCGATGATGAGAGAGATCACAAAACTATATTTTATTGCCAATCACTCCAGTTGACCTATACCAGCTCCAAAAGTGTTCTAGAGGATATTTATCATGTATAAAATTAATTAAATGTCTCTTTCCCGTTCCCAGCAGCTTTGTTGACAATACACTTGGAATAGGGCTTGTCGAACATTAGTCCAACATTTCCCATTTTGCTCTCCATGTCTCCTATCTATTGACTTTAACTCCTCAAATCATTCAATTCATATGAGAGTAGTCAATGTGGCAGCCAACACTAGTTTCGTGAAAACAAGGCAGGTTATTATAATTGCAATGCAGTAAGAATATTCTTAGTTTTTAAAAAAATTTTCATCCTTAAGGCCTCAAACATAATGTAGGAAAAATATCCCATTTTAGGTAGTAGATGTGCTCCTAGAAATCACTATTTATATCAACATTGCCTCTGTTGAAATAGTTTTAAAATCAATCCTCGAAAGAGATCCCTACAAAATGGTCAGCATACTGTCATGAAATCAGTTAACCCTACACACTCTTTTTTTGCTCCATTGCTCAACATGCCCAGATTGACTGAGCTAATTTTCCATCAGGTTGGAGAACTTATTCAATTACTGCACAGTTTGTCAGCTTGAGTCCCATCTTCCAGTGGACCCAGTGAACACTCCTGATGATGGGGTGCTGGTCAATGCCATCTTGTAATAGCACACCCTTGTGGCAATTGGTATAAATGTGTGTGCGAGAAAAAAATGTTTTGGATTTGGTGTTGAATCTTACATCGTTTTTCTTACAAAAATTTTACATTTAGCAAAATCAGATCTTGAGCTAAAGGCCATTTGAACTACTGAATGGATTAACAACCGAAGAAGACTGCAACTTTAGTTATTATCAGGAGACTGTGATTGTGTGTCTTTTGATGCAAATGTGGACTGACTTCAAATGATATTCATTAGTAATATTACCCTCAATGTTCCTGATAATCTAGCTGTTAATCTGGCAGTGAGAAGAAGGAAAACACTGATAATTCCAATGAAAACAGACCCACAAAGTACTTCTTTTTTAACCCTGGGATGTGTGTTCCTGGCTGAGCCAGCATTTATTGTCTGTCCCTAAATGTTAAGGGTCTACCATATTACTGTGAGTCTAAGGGACATGAGTTAAACAGAATGACAAAGTGTGGCGCTGGGTGAACACAGTGGGCGAAGCAGCATCTCAGGAGCACAAAAGCTAACGTTTCGGGCCTATACCCTTCATCAGAGAGGGGGATGGGGTGAGGGTTCTGGAATAAATAGGGAGAGAGGGGGAGGCGGACCGAAGATGGATAGAGGAGAAGATAGTTGGAGAGGAGAGTATAGGTGGGGAGAGAGGGAGGGGATAGGTCAGTCCAGGGAAGACAGACAGGGCAAGGAGGTGGGATGAGATTAGTAAGTGGGGAATGGAGGTGCGGCTTGAGGTGGGAGGAGGGGATAGGTGAGAGGAAGAACAGGTTAGGGAGGCAGGGATGGTCTGGGCTGGTTTTGTGTTGCAGTGGGGGGAGGGGACGAGCTGGGCTGGTTTTGGGGTGCAGTAGGGGAGAGGGAGATTTTGAAGCTTGTGAAGTCCACATTGATACCATTGGGCTGCAGGGTTCCCAAGCAGAATATGAGTTGCTGTTCCTGCAACCTTCGGGTGGCATCATTATGGCACTGCAGGACGCCCATGATGGACATGTCGTCTAAAGAATGGGAGGGGGAGTGGAAATGGTTTGCGACTGGGAGGTGCAGTTGTTTATTGTGAACCGAGCGGAGGTGTTCTGCAAAGCGGCCCCCAAGCCTCCGCTTGGTTTCCCCAATGTAGAGGAAGCCACACCGGGTACAGTGGATACAGTATACCACATTGGCAGATGTGCAGGTGAATATCTGCTTAATGTGGAAAGTCATCTTGGGGCCTGGGATGGGGGTGAGGGAGGAGGTGTCTGGGCAAGTGTAGCAATTCCTGCATTTGCAGGGGAAGGTGCCAGGTGTGGTGGGGTTGGAGGGGAGTGTGGAGCGGACAAGGGAGTCACGGAGAGAGTGGTCTCTCTGGAAGGCAGACAAGGGTGGAGATGGAAAAATGTCTTGGGTGGTGGGTTCGGATTGTAGATGGCGGATGTGTCAGAGTATGATGAGTTGTATCTAGAGGTTAGTCGGGTGGTATGTGAGGACGAGGGGGATTCTCTTAGGACGGTTATGGTGGGTGCGGGGCATGAAGGATGTGTTGCGGGAAATGTGGGAGACATGGTCAAGGGTGTTCTCGACCCCTGCAGGGGGGAGGTTGTGGTCCTTGAAGAACGCGGCCATCTGGGATGTGCGGGAGTGGAATGCCTCATCCTGGGAGCAGATGCGGTGGAGGCGAAGGAATTGGGAATAGGGGATGGAATTTTAGCAGGGGGGTGGGTGGGAGGAGGTGTATTCTAGGTAGCTGTGGGAGTCAGTGGGCTTGAAGTGGACATCAGGCAACCAGCCAGAATCTGATGTCCACTTCAAGCCCACCGACTCCCACAGCTACCTAGAATACACCTCCTCCCCCTCAGCCCCCTGCAAAAATTCCATCCCCTATTCCCAATTCCCTCGTCTCCGCCGCATCTGCTCCCAGGATAAGGCATTCCACTCCTGCACATCCCAAATGACCGCGTTCTTCAAGGACCACAACCTCCCCCCTGCAGTGGTCGAGAACACCCTTGACCGTGTCTCTCGCATTTCCCGCAACACATCCCTGACACCCCGCCCCCGCCATAACCGCCCTAAGAGAATTCCTCTCGTCCTCACATACCACCCGACCAACCTCTGGATACAACTCATCACCCTCCGACACTTCCGCCATCTACAATCCGACCCCACCACCCAAGACATTTTTTCATCCCCACCCTTGTCTGCTTTCCAGAGAGACCATTCTTTCCGTGACTCCCTTGTCCGCTCCACATTCCCCTCCAACCCCACCAAACCCGGCACCTTCCCCTGCAACCGCAGGAAGTGCGACACTTGCCCCCACACCTCCTCCCTCACCCCCATCCCAGGCCCCAATATGACTTTCCATATTCAGCAGATGTTCAACTGCACATCTGCCAATGTGGTATACTGTATCCATTGTACCCAGTGTGGCTTCCTCTACGTTGGGGAAACCAAGCGGAGGCTTGGGGACCGCTTTGCAGAACACCTCCGCTCGGTTCGCAATAAACAACTGCACCTCCCAGTTGCGAACCATTTCCACTCCCCCTCCCATTCTTTAGATGACAAGTCCATCATGGGCCTCCTGCAGTGCCACAATGATGCCACCCGAAGGCTGCAGGAACAGCAACTCATATTCCGCTTGGGAACCCTGCAGCCCAATGGTATCAATGTGGACTTCACAAGCTTCAAAATCTCCCCTTCACCCACTGCACCCCAAAACCAGCCCAGCTCGTCCCCTCCCCCCACTGTAACACAAAACCAGCCCAGACCATCCCCGCCTCCCTAACCTGTTCTTCCTCTCACCTATCCCCTCCTCCCACCTCAAGTTGCACCTCCATTCCCCACTTACCAACCTCATCCCGCCTCCTTGACCTGTCTGTCCTCCCCGCGCTGACCTATCCCCTCACCACCTCCCCACCTATACTCTCCTCTCCACCTATCTTCTTTTCTCTCCATCTTCGGTCCGCCTCCCCCTCTCTCCCTATTTATTTCAGAACCCTCTCGCCATCCCCCTCTCTGATGAAGGGTCTAGGCCTGAAATGTCAGCTTTTGTGCTCCTGAGATGCTGCTGGGCCTGCTGTGTTCATCCAGCCTCACATTTTATTATCTTGGATTCTCCAGCATCTGTAGTTCCCATTATCTCTGATCATGAGTTAACCAGATGGGTTTTTCCTGACAATTGACGACGTCACCTGTAGACTCTTAGTTCCAGATTTTGTTTTCAAATTGAATGCAAACTACACCATCTGCCAAAGCAGGATTTGTGCCCCAGACCATTACTTGTGTCTCTGGATTAATAGTTTAATCATAATAGTACCAGTATGCCATCAGCTCCGATTGCTACGAAGCCCTTGAGAATTTGATGGCCATGCAATAGCAAAGACAGCAGTCTGTTAGATTTTATATAAGCCTGATCAGTGCTCCAGGCCCAAAGCAGTGGAGATTGCTACAGTTATTAGCTTGGCACACAGGATACATCACCCTGTGAGTGTATTGGAGAGTTTGTTGCGGTTTTTAAAAATGTTGTCTACCCATTGTAATTTTGAAGAATTTCAAGAGGCAGCATCACAGGACACATTTGCAGCGAGGGCATTTGCAGTGAGTTGTTGACATTAGAACCTTAACTTTCTGCATAACTTGCAAATCACATTGTGCATGGGTGTGGTGTGCTCTTGAGACATTTTGGAGGAGACTCACCAGGATGATGGCTGGCCTGAAGTGACTCATTTCTGAAGACAGGATAGGCTGGGGTTGTTTTCTTTAAAGTAAAGAAGGCTGAGAAGAGAATCTCGTTGAAGTGCACAAAGACCCGTGAGGCACAGACAGGGTGGATAGGGAGAAGTTTTTCCCTTTCGTAGAGGGATCAACAACCAAGTGATACTGTTTTATGATAAGGAGCAGGTGGTTTAAAGGGGATTTTAGGAAATATTTCTTCACCAAGAGACTTGTGGTTATCTGGAACTCACTGCCTGAATGAACCACAAATGTAGGATAGCTCAAGACATTCAAGAACTACTTAGATGAACACTTAATGCATCATTATATTCAAAGCCAAGGGATGGAAAATGGGATTAAAAAGATGAATGTTTGATGACAGGCGCAGAAATGGTAGGCTAAATTCCTCTTTTCTGTAAAAACCTGATGTGACTATGACATTATGCAGGAGATGACTTGAGAGAAGTGGAAGTTAACAATCACCAATTGCCTGCTGAAGTAAATAAGCTGCAACTGTGTAAGCTGAAAGCCTCAATAAAGGCAGGTACTAACTGATACTGATGATCAGGTCAACATTGGGCACAGAATGATCTATTTCTGAATACAAAGGTGCAAGAAGTGGGGTTATCTTGACTAGGCATGTCATTAGAAGGTGCACATGGCAGAGGGAAATCACAGTTGTTACAAATAGTTGTCGAACAGCAGCAGGTCAATGACAGGTCAGTTGACACCCCAAAATTAAGAACCAATGCAAGTTCACAAGGAATGATAGTCTAAGTGACATTAACTGGAAACCCAGTGGACCTGGAAAATGAAGCAGAGGCACCAGACAACATGATTCCTGAATTACTATGCCCCCTAAAACTGAGTTAGCATCAGTTAGAGAAATCAGGCATTGAATGAAGAAGTTATGGAGCAGAGCAAATCCCCATAATGGGATGGGTGATGGTTCCAGTCACCTACAAGGTGCAATGGAAAAGTTACTCTCTAATACAGCAGAGTTAAAATCCAGTTTTGATTGGAGGAAACCTTAAAAACACTGAAAATAAGCTGAAATGAGATTTTTTTTTATCAAAACAAAGCTTACGGTGCAAGGAAATAAATGTGTCAAGTATTCCTGGGCGTTTAGTGAAACTGGCCATCTGATTCCAGGATATAAGGCCAACATAGAAGTGCAGAGGAATGCCACACCAGTTTATTGCAGACTTCATCCAGTGTACTTTACCCGGAAGGAGAGAATAGGACAAGAGCTGGCAAGAATGAAGATGGAGTAATTGGGCTAATGCCATAGTGGCAATAACAAATACAAATGTTCAGGCTATTGTAATGTACTTGTGAATCATATAACTGAATGTCACTCACCAGTTAATCTGTCAAACATTGAGAATGTATTCACTTGATTGTCAGGGAACGGAGCCAGATTTGTTTTCAAAATTAGGTGTGAAAAATGTGTATCTGCAATTTGAATTAGCTGAATGAAACTCACATTTGACCACTAACACCACCATGGGTCTATTGCACTTTCACAGGCAGCACATAACCCCCCTTCACTAATTCATCAAGGGGCAGTGAACCCAGTTTTGAGAAGAATTCAGTGAATAACTTATTACCTGGATGACATACCTAACCTACCTCCAAAGAGATGGACTCATGGTGATTTGCTGTATAAAGTTCTCCAATGTTTGGAAAAGCATGGAATTTGAGCTGAGGCAGTCAAATGTGAAATATTTCAAACTTGAGTAGAATATTTTGCTTGACTAAGATGATATACATCCTAACCAGAGTAAAGTTAAAACAAATGATCCACTTAGCCAGAATATTTCATGCCTCAGATTCTTTTCATGCCTCAGGTCTAATGAATTCTTGCAGTAAATTTGCACCAATCTTGGCAAACTAATTGCACCTATTGAATGAAGTTCTGAGGAAGCTTTGTGCATGGTTTTGGCTGAACAAATATGGCAAAGCACATGAATTATGCAAACACAGGTTGAAAGATAACACAAGTGTTGTATATTGTAATGTGTCTGAAAAGGCAAAGTTAGCATGTGATGCCTCTCCCAGAGAGTAGAAGGGACAATCTTTTATGTGAATGATGATAAAGAGAGACCAGTTGCACTCACCTCACACACACACATTGCCAGTGAGTGAAATTATGCTCAGGTAGACCATGATGCATTGTCTTTGATTTTTAAAGTAAAAATTCTTTTGCAAGTATTGGCAAGGTCATAGTTTCAGAATCAAAACTGATCAAAAGCCATTGATGGCTGTTTTGAATCCAAAGGCATCAGTACCCACTTTAGCTGCAGTACAAAGGAAAAGTTGGGCTTTGATGTTGTTTGCTTATCAGAATGACATTAAAGCAGACAATTGTAAAATCTTTATAAAGGTGAGTCAACTCTTGATTACGATTCCCTGCCAACATAGAACCCGACTGCATTTTTCTTTTCATGTATAGATATGTTGCCAGTCACAACAGATGGCATGAGTGAAACAGTTCATGATGACCCTGTACAACAATGTCACAAATAGCTGTCCAGCACAGACAGCAAGTTTAGAAATCAGGGATTTTTCTTTTGGAAATCTATTGAAAGGAGGTGTCAGTTGATAAAAGTTGTGTTATGTGAGGATCCAGGATTGTAATTCTGGATAAGTCTTCATAATGAAGATAACATAGCTCAAATACCAATCCAGAATTGTAATTCTGGATAGGTATATGAGGTAGATTGTCTTCATAATGAAGATTTTGGATCAGTTTGACAAAATGACCAGTGTTAAGGTATTTTGCATCACCTAGGATGGTTAATATGTAGAAGTCATAGTAAAACTGTGTTGAAAATGTCAGCTTATAGAAAACAGTCCACCATTGATATCGTCGTAACCATCACAATCATGAAGATTTTAAAAAGTATTAAAAGCCAGCAAAAAATCATCAAAAAATAGACAGGAGAGAGAAATTAAACTATGAGGTAAACTAGCAAGTATTATAAGATAGACGTTTTTTTTTTCATAGCAAAAGGAAGAGAGTGGCTGAAGTGCATAACCTTCCTAGAGCAACAATGGGGATCCAGGAAATGGCACAGGTATTGAATATTTACTTTGTATCAGTCTTTATGGCAGAGGACACTAATTGCAAATTTAAAAATTCTGGATATTCAATAAGCTAAGGAGGGGGGTTGTTGGCGGCTCAGGAAATAAACACAATAATCATTACTGGAGAAAAAGTGCTAGAGAAATGAATTGGGCTAAGGGTTGATAAGCCTGCTGGACCAAATGGGTTGCATCATATGATTTTAAAAGAAATAGCTACAGTGACCAGTGGATGCACTGGTAATGAGCTTCCAAGAATGCTTACATTCTGGAAAAGTCCCAGAGGACTGGAAATCTGCCAATGTAACAATCTTTGTTCAAAAAGAAAGGGAAACAATGACTACCAAGCATCTGTCATTGGGAAAATGTTAGATTCTATTTGGTAAAGCAGAACAATTGGAAGCACATAATGTGATCAGGCAGATTCAGCATGGTTTTGTGTTGAGGAAATTGTGCATAACAAATTTATTAGAATTATCTGATGAGTTAAAAAGCACATTGGAATAAAAGGAATTAGTAGATGGAATATCTTTGAGTTTCCAAAAGGATTTGATAAGATACCCAACATGAGCCGACTTTACAAATGCCCACAGTGTTGGAATAGCATATTAGAAAAAATCGAAGATTTGCTTCCTGAGAGAAGATAGAGAATAGGTGTGAAGGGAGCATTTTGGGAAAAAATGTGAGATTATGCATTTTAGCAGAAATAAAGGAAGGTATGTATATTGTTTAAATAGAGAGTGATTGAAGAAAGGCTGTAACCCAGCAGAATTTGGGTCCTCATGCTTAAATCACAAAATGAAAACTAGCATCCAAGTTCAGCTTGTAAAGTTCAGCTCCATTTCAAAGGCAATGAAGCAGGAAAATAGTGAGGCCTTATTAAACTACTAGGAGGTACATCTAGGATACTATGAATAGTTTTGGTCCCAACATCGAATGAAAAATGTAAGTGACATTAGAAGCAATCGAGAGAATGTCCTTTAGATTGATCCCAGGTATAAACAGAATATCTTATGAGGTTGAGTAGATTGGTCCTGTGCTCATTGGAATTCGAAAGAATGAGAAGGTTTTAAGATTCTTTGAGGGTTTCACAGGCTACTTCCCCTTGTGATAGAATTCAGGTACAGAGGACGTAATCCCAGAGAAAAGGGTTGCCTGTTTAAGACAGGGGTGAAGAGGAGATTTTTTTCTTTCAGATGGTAGTGCATCTGTCGAATTCTTTACAGAGAGTTCTGTTGAGGCGAGATCATGAAAAACATTCAAGGCTGAGACAGGCAGATTTTTAATCAGTAACAGAATTAAAGAACAGCAGGTGCTAAAGTCGGAGTCAGTACAGTGTGGAGCTGGAGGAACACAGCAGGTGATTTTTTCTAATATGCTATTCCAACACTGTGGGCATTTGTAAAGTCGGCTCATGTTGGGTATCTTATCAAATCCTTTTGGAAACTCAAAGATATTCCATCTACTAATTCCTTTTATTCCAATGTGCTTTTTAACTCATCAGATAATTCAAAGTCAGAGGAGCAGGAAAGTCAAAGTTTTTGTCTTGATGAAACATGTAGGTCCGAAACATCCATTCTCCTGCTCCTCTGATGCTGCCTGACCTGCTGTGTTCCTCCAGCTCCACATTGTAAGAAATTAAAGATCATGGGATCAGGCAGGAAAGTGGAGTTGAAGGTTATGAGAGCAGCTCGGATCTAATGGAGTAACAGAGCAGACCTAATTGGCTGAATAGCTCACTTTTGCTTCTACTTCTTTTGGTTGCATGGTTTTATAATACACAGCTCCTGCTTCTTTTCTCACATAAATACTACAGTCAACAGTTAATTTGAGTTAGAATTTATAAAACTGACTGAAAATTGGCAGACCAATTTTTAGTTGATTCCCACTTTGTTAAATTATGCTGGTAATGATTTTACAATGTTGTCGAATTGTCACTGCAGGAGAAGCTTTTCTGAACATCAGCGACCAATAAATATTCACCGGGGGCTCTCAGACCTATATTTGTGGTATTGCCATGAATGGAGACTTTTAATTTCCACTTTTAATTGTTAGTTATATTTTCTGACTTCATTGGCGATAAAAACATAACACAGGGAGGGATGTATAATGGGCTGCTGAATTTTAACTCGTCCAGCTAACATGAAGACTTAATGTCAAAAGCAAACAGAGAGTGCCATTACAGCTGCTTCTCCAAGTAGAAATAGCTATCCTATAGGAGTCCTATCTGATCACATACTTATTTGTTCTGCTCCTCACTGAATTGTCAGTGTGTGGGTTTATAATTGTCTAGGTGGGGAGGATTAGCCAGTGTTCTATCGCATGAATGCACTCCAGTGACTTCTGTTGGAAGGTGCATACAGATGTCAGATTAGAGCCCCATTGTTTTGAGTCTTGCTTCATGTTTGTCTTTGCTCATACATACCAGACAGCATCTTACTGAAACTGTGCTAGAACAATTTTATTGCCTCAATATTGTTCACGTAGCATAAAGCCTCAAACTGTACACAGCACATCATGGTCTTACTCTGGTTTTGAAAAAGTTTCCATTGAATGATAATCATGTGTATTTTGAAATTTGGCACGCCTGCTGGAAATTCAGCATTTTTGACGTCTGTAGGTTGCATGCTGGTGCCAGGCTAACAAAATAGACATGTGTTTAATTTACAGCATAGAAGGTGTCCATTCACTCCAACATGTCTCTGCTAATCCAAAGCCATAGAGCCATGGTTCTCCTATTCCTATACCTATATATGCAAACCTAGCTTCCCCTTTAAACCATTTGTCTTCTGCCTTAACGACACCATTTTAGGATAAATTGCACATTCTGACCAGTTTCTGGGAGGGAAGTTTCTCTTCAATTCCTTTTTGGATTAAGAAGTAACCACTTGCATCCATGACCTTCAGTTTTGAACTCCCATACAAGTTGAAACTTCTTTCCTCTAAGCCATTGAAACAGTTCATGATCTTAAAGATCTCTATCAGGTCAGCACAATTTCAGATTGTCTAGCAGCCGTGCATCTATCAGCAAAATATTAAGCTTAGGACAGCAAGAGTGATTATTGTGAATCATACTGATGAAGGGTGGCATCTAAGGTCGAAGTGACCCACATTATTTTTGGGAGTCTGGATTATGAGAGATTATTTCTGCTCCTCATTTCCAACAGCAATAATTTTGTACTTACTCTGTGAGGCCATCTTCCTGTTAGTACGGACCATCAGATTTTAGTATATTTTGTGTGCATAGTTTGTTTTAACTGTCTGGTCCTGTAAATTATATTGGAGTGTAAAATGCATTAAAGGCATCTGAAACAAGCATAGCGAATACTGGAGAAATTCAGCAGGTTTGGCAGCAACTGTGGAGAGACAAACAGAGTTAATGGCTGCAGTCTGATGTGATTCTTCTTCATCATTGCTTAAATTTCTCTGACGCTTAGTTTAAGAGATCAGGGCTCAATTTCCAGGAATAAGCCAACAAGTCGACAACCTTAATTTTAATTCCATCACCAATTTTATTTTTTACCCTGGCGAAGAGAGTTAAAAGTGTCCACTTTTTAGTATCATTGAGCCTTGTTTGGAATAAAAATTGTGCCTAGCGAGCTTGGTATTGTGTCATAAAGTTAGAGAGATGCACTTTCATAGCGCTTCTGCTCAACTTATTTCTGCACCATTAGTTTGGAAGAAGGGACAGAAAAGAGTGTCAAAAATCAATTAATCTAATCAACTGCCATGTATCCCCAATCAAATATTTAATATTGGATTAGCATAGATCCAGAACTTTGCCTTCTTTACATCAAAAGCTGATTTGTGTCATGAGAGTTCACAATATGTAAAACTGATGGGAGAAATTGTAAGGAACTGAAGTCATGTGAAAAGAAATATTCCTGCAGTTCAGACAGGGTTAGCAGGCTCCAAAACAATTCAATTTTCCCAAACTCATTTCGTTTTTAAAATAATCACCAGGATAGGCTGGGAAGGCCAGTATTTATTGTCCAGCCCTCACTGACTTTGAATACAGCTGAATGACTTGCAACGATGTTTCAGAGACTATACTCAATCCCTTTTGATGTAGAACTGGATTCACATTTTGACCAGACCAGATAAAGATAGCTAGTTACCTTCACTGAAGGATATTAGGAAATCAGTTGACTTTTTAAGGATAGTCCAAAAGCTTCATAATCACAGGGATTTATGTTCCAGATTTTGTGAAGTAAAATTCAAATCCTCAAATTATGATGGTGGAATTTGAAATAATGTGCCCTTGATTAGTCATCTTTGGCTTAGTAGTCTCACAATAATTTACCTTACATTACCGTGCCCATTATTGAGTAATTGTTCAGTGTAATCAAGATAAATCTATGTATCAAATAACCTTTCTAGTTTGTTGTATTGAAGTATTCTTTGTGGCTTTCAAAAAGAAACAAATGAGTGAAAATATAATTAATGTGCTACAAATGTTATTATTGGAACTTGTTATTTGACACCTACTGAAAAATTACAGGATTAAAGAGCATTGAAAAGTAACATAATTATTTACTCGTTAAAAATAATTTAATTATCACAGACAAACTATAAAAAATAAAAATGCTCAAAATGCTATGTCACCTGTGAAAGGACTGCTGACAGTTTGTAATTACGCTCACATTAATGGCCTTGCCAACTTTCGATTGCACTGTCAATTCTATATTAAATCAGCTGATAATGTTCTCCTGGACTTTTGTTTGTGCTGTTGCTTGCTGACAGTTCTGTCCCACTTATTCCTTTCTATGGAGAGTCAACATGACATGACAATTACGCGTGAATGCTGAAAACTCAATACAATCCATGTCGCCTTACCCTTCTTCTTTATACCAAATTTCATCCACTATCTTCTCAATTTTTGACACAAGTCATCCTTTCTCTATGAACCAAAGTATACGATTATAAAAAAAACTTGACACTTGCCAGCACAGCAGTCTGAAAGTTGCCATGAGAAAACTATACTTAATTCATCTATTCTAAACTATAATCTTAGGTAATTAAATGATGAGGATCAAAAAAAACCTAACTTTTTTTCATTTTAAAGTGCAATTTTCCTTGATCAGAGAACAGCGCTAACATTAAACTTAACATTATGTTGCATTAACATGCCACATCTAACACGCGAGACAATGGCCTGGTGGTATAATTACTGGACTGTCAATCCAGAGACCCAGATAGTTTTCGGGGGATTTGGATTCAAATCCTGCCACAGCAGATGGTGGAATTTGAATTCAGTAAAAACATCTGGAATTAAGTGTCTAATGATGACTGTGAATCCATTGTTTGTTGTTGGAAAAAATCCATCTGGTTCACAAATGGCCTTGAGGGAAGGAAACGGCCATCCTACCTGGTCTGGCCTACATGTGACTCAAGGCCCACAGCAATGTGGTTGAATCTTAACTGCCGTCTGAGCAATTAGGGATGGGCAACAAACGCTGCTTAGCCAGCAACACCCTCATCCTGTCAATGAATAAAGGATTTAACATCCCAAGCATCTCAAGTTATTATGCAGCAGAATTCAACACTGAATTACATAGGATGATATTTAGAAAGATGACTAAATGCTTATTCAGAATGGAAAGTTTTAAGTAGCATCTTAAGGAAATAGACAGAAATAAAGAGGCAAAGCAGTTTAAGGAGAGAATTCCAGAGCTTAGAAAAAAGAAGTCTTAGATTTATATAACTTCTTTCAAAATCCAAGAACTTTCACCAGAGCTGGATTCCAGCCAAATATGAGGCCAGCAATGGTGGAATGAAGGAAATCTGAGAAATTGATGAATCCAAAATTGGTGGAATGCAGAATTCATGGAAGCATTGTTAAGTTGAGCAATGTTTTAAAGATTTAGACTGCTGAGACCATGGATCAATATAGAGATGAGGTCAATAATTTTCAACTGGATGCATCCTTGGAACACAAGCAAATGTAGACCCAACAGCACAAAGGTGACAGATGATTAGTATTTGATATGAATAAGGATATAGGAAGCAGAGTTTTGATTGACATCAATTTTACAAAATGTCAAAGATGGTGTTAGGAGTTGAGTGCAGATATGCCTTGTAGAATGGTATTGAAATATATGGAGGTAACAAAAGCATTAATAAGAGGTTCAGCTGTGGAAGGTTGAGACAAGGATAAAGGAAATTGATATTCTGGGTGCTGAAAATCTGTGATCATGCAGATAAGCAATTTTAAAAAATGTATAATGCTGGCATCACCAGCTGGCCAGCATTTATTATCCATCCCTAATTTGATGGAGAAGGTGATGGTGTGTTGTTTTCTTGAATTACAACAGTCCATGTGATGTAGGGACATCCCTCTGCTGCGACTGAGAGACTTGTGACACTTTGACCCAGTGATTGAGAAGGACCAGCAATTAAGTTCCATTGCATAGTGTTGTGTGACACGGAATATGTAATCAGAAGCTGAGATGTTGAAGTGGTTTATTTCAGCCTCAGGAGTTGGTCTTGCAAGAGGACACCATGAAATTTGTGACAGAGGCTGATGGCACTGACTTTGGCCTTCTCAACATACAGTTAGAGGAATTTTCAGCTCATGTAATACTCAATGTTTGATGAGCCATGTAACAAATGTAAGGTCACAAGACTTAATACATTGGAGCATAAGTAGCCCACTCTGCCATTCAATGAGATCATTGTTGAAATGAATGTCCTCAGCTCAACTTTTCTGCCTTGACCTCATAGCCTTTGATCCTCTTAATGATGAGAAATCTGTTTATCTCAGAATTTAACATTCTTAGCTACTCCGACTCAACAGCTGTCTGTGGCAAAGAATTTCACAGAATCACTGTCCTTTGAAAGAAAAATTGTTCCTGATCTCTATTTTAAATAGTTGACTCTGTACTCTGAAATTAAGCTCTCTGTACCCAGACTGTCCCACAAAGGAAACAACCTCAATCCATCTATCCATAGAATCCCTACAGTGTGGAAGCAGTCTGTTTGGCCCATCGAGTCCACACCACCCCTCCGAAGAGCTCCCACCCAAACCCATCCCCTACCCTATCTCTGCAACTCTGCATTTCCCATGGCTAATCCTCCTAGCTTGCACATCTTTGGACACTGGGCAATTTAACATGGCCAATCCACCTAACATATGCATCTTTTGCTGTGGGAGGAAACTGGAACACTCAGCAGAACCCCACACAGACATGGGATGCACGTGCAAACTCCACGCAAACTGTCGTCTGAAAGTTGAATCAAACCCAGATCCCGGGCACTATAAGTTAACAGTTCTAACCACTGCTTGTTAAGGCCCTAAGAATCTTAAGGTGTGCTCTCCTTCTTCAGAACGCCACTGAGTAGAACTCAAACCTATTCAAACTCTGCACATAAGAAAATTCATCAGTACTAAAATTAATCGAGTGATAGTAAAAAGAGAAGAGCAACTCAACAGGTCTGACAACATCTGTGGAGAGAAAAACAGAGTTAACATTTCAATTCTTCTAAGATGCTTCTTGAGAATTTAGTCAACTTAGTGACTCTTCTGTGGGCTGCCTCCAATGCCAGTACATCATTCTTGAGATAAGGAGATCCAAGCTGTTCGCAGTATGCCAGCTACGGTCTTGTAGAATACCTTGTACAGTTTTGACAAGACCTCCCTATTTTAGGACTACTCTCCCTTTGAAATAAAACCCAAAATTCCATTTGTTTCACCTCTTATCCACTGAAATAGGGTGCTAGCTTTTTTTGTGATTCATGTATTGGACCTCAAAATCCGTCTGCATTGCAGTATTCTGCAATCTTTCTCCATCTGAAAGATATTCAGCTCTTTTTTAGCCCAAAGGTTAAAACCTCATATTTTCTCACATTATGTTCCTTCTACTTAGTTTTTGCCACATGCACTCAACCTGCCCATATTCCTCAATAGACTCCACATGCATCCCCATCACTTGTCTTTCCACCTATTTTTGAGTCATCCACAAATTTAACAATGTTGCATTCATTTCTGTCACCAAGTCATTAACATGTTGTAAATAATTGCAGCCCAAAATTGATCAATGTGAACTTCACTAGTTACAGGTTACCATCCTGAAAATGTTCATTTTTTTCCCAACTCTGTGTCTTCTATTAGTTAGTCAATCCTGCATCCCAGCTAATAAACCATCCTGAACGTGATAGGCTATTGTCTAATGAAGTAACCTTATGTGCAGTATTTTGTTGAATGTCATTTGTAAATTCAAATTTACAAAGGCACAAGTAGCACTGCTGATATTTGAGTTGAGAATTGCATGAATGCAGATAATCTAATTATCAGTGCCATTTTGTTCAGAATTTGATTGTCACATTGGGTTGTGAATTTTGTTTCTGTTCACTTTTTTGACATTCTGTGTATTTAAAGAGGACTTTCAAAGGAAATTTTCATGGAAACTTTTTGAATATTATTCTTTCTAACAGAATAGCAGATCAGCTATGGACAGGCACAGGAATTGTAACAGAATGTTTAATGTACCTGAACAGAATTGATTGAGTACCACTGATTTAGGTATTGTTACACTAGACTTCCAGCAGAAAGAAATTGTCACAGTGCATTTCCAAATGGGATAGGTAGAAGTAGATCATCGGTTTCAATATAAATAACAGTTGCCTTTGGCATTATCTGTGAGTTTTTACAAGATCCTTCCTACTGTCAAGGGGAAATAGCATGGTTCCTGATGAATTAAAAGATAATGATCTAGTCGAGGGTTTAAATGAGATTCTGAACTGAGACAATACTGGTGTGTGATGCAGAATCTTACTGGCCGTGAACCTCACAACATTATGTTTAATCTTTGAGCATGAAATTGCACAAGAATATAATCCCTTGAACGTGCTTTGAGTTGCTCTTGGTTCACTGAATCAAATGATGTATGAATATGATATTAGATGAGGTACTTCATTTCATTGCATTTGTGAAATCCTCATCCTTTTGCCATTCCCAGTTGAGACTATTCTAATGCTTTTCTGCCTGACGTCCTATTTCACAATCTACAATCTACAAAGCTGCAGGGGTAAAGCACGGTCCCTTGAACCTATTCGGGCATGCTTTCATTCATTGGATGGGGTATTGAGTACAAGAGTTGGCAGGTCATGTTACAGATACATAGGACTTTGGTTCTACCACATTTGGAATACTGCGTACAATTCTGGTTGCCACATTACCAAAAGGATGTGGATGCTTTGGAGAGGGTGCAGAGGAGGTTCACCAGGATGTTGCCTGGTATGGAGGGCGCTAGCTATGAAGAGAGGGTGAGTAGATTAGGATCCTAGTAATTGAGTTCCTCCACTCTGGGAAAAAAACTTCTTGCGATACACCTTGTCTACACCTCTCATGATTTTGTAGACCTCAACCAGGTCCCCCTTCAAACTCCATCTTTCTAATGTAAGTTGAGGTCTACAAAATCATGAGAGGTGTAGACAAGGTGTATCGCAAGAAGTTTTTTTCCCAGAGTGGAGGAACTCAATTACTAGGATCCTAATCTACTCAACCTCTCTTCATAGCTAGCGCCCTCCATACCAGGCAACATCCTGGTGAACCTCCTCTGCACCCTCTCCAAAGCATCCACATCCTTTTGGTAATGTGGCAACCAGAATTGTACGCAGTATTCCAAATGTGGTAGAACCAAAGTCCTATGTATCTGTAACATGACCTGCCAACTCTTGTACTCAATACCCCATCAATTACTAGGGGTCACTGTCATGCTCACCTCTACCACCTCCGCTGGCAACGTGTTCCCGGCACCCACCACCCTATGTGGAATGAACTTTCCATGCATATTTTCCTTAAACTTTCCCCCTCTCACCTTGAAATAGGGGTCACGATTTCAAGGTGAGAGGGGAAAATTTTAAGGAAAATATGCATGGAAAGTTCATTCCACAGAGGGTGGAGGGTGCCGGGAACACGTTGCCAGCGGAGGTGGTAGAGGTGAGCATGACAGTGTCATTTAAGATGTATCTAGACAGATACATGAATGGGCAGGGAGCAGAGGGTTACAGATCCTTGGAAAATAGGTGACAGGTTTAGACAGAGGATCTGGATCAGTGCAGGCATGGAGGGCCGAAGGGCCTGTTCCTGTACTGTAATTTTCTTTGTTCTTTGTTCCTTGTTCTACTCAGTGAAGTGTTGACTGACCCTGAGCTAGCTTTTTGTGCTTGACTTTGCCGTATATCTCATGATACCTTTTGGGACAAAGCTGTATCAGTCTTTGATAATAAAACAAAGAACTGTGGATTCTGGAAATCTGAAAGAAAATAGAAAGCGTTGAAGAAGGTCAGCAGGCTATGTGCAGAAAACAGCAACTGTGTTATCATTCTGACAAAGGATCACTGGCCTCAAAACATTAATTCTGTTTTTCTCTTCAAACTTGTTGCCAAACCTGCTGAGGTTCTTCAGCACTTTCTGTTTTTATAAGTCCCACTTTTAGAATTCACTATTGACGTGGCATCAGTTACCATTTACTGAAGAACATTCCAAGCTTCATTTCGCAAAGAAGAATATCCCAATTTTGCTCCTGAAGGACAAATTTAACAAACATGAAATAGGAGCAGATATAGACTATTCAGCTTGTGATTTGTACAATCCTTACAGTATGGAAGCAGGCCAATCAGCCCAACAAGTTCACACTGCCCCTCCAATGATCATCCCTCCCAGACCCATTCCCCTACCCCTGAATTCCCATGTCTAACCCACCTAATTTAAACATCCTTGGACACTATGGATAGTCTAGCATGGCCAATCCACCTACCCTGCGCATCTTTGGACTGTTGGAGGAACTAGAGCACCCGGAGGAAACCCACAGACACAGGGACAATGCACAAACTCCCCACAGACAGTCCTCTGAGGCTGGAATCGAATCCGGGCTCCTGGTGCTGTGAGGCAACAGTGCTAACCAGTGAGCTACTGTGCCATCCGAAAGATCATGACCGACCTGCTCAAGTTTCAAATTCCAAATTCTCATCTCACCCCTGAAAGTCTTTCATTCTTCTGTCTAACCTACCTCTGTCACCATTACCAAGATTAGATTTCAATCCCAGCTTTTGTTAACTGAGTTTAAATTCTATCTGCTGCCATTATGAATTCAAATCCACATCTCCAGAGTGCTGACATTGGTTTCTAAATTACTATTGTAGTAGTACCACCACTGTGCCATTGACTCCCTCTATGCCCCGAGAATCCAGCTAACATTTCTGTAAATCTGCACTGCACCCTCTGCAAATTCAATATATCCTGCAGAAGATGTGATGTCCACATTATTCCAGACATGATCTATCAAGAGCTTTGTGAAGCTGAAGAATGATTTATGTCCCTATGTATTTTAGTCTTCAAAATAGAAAGGCCAGCATTCCAATGGCTTTTTGATCATTTTCATGATATTTTAATGATCTGTGTACCTGGACCTGCAAAATTTCTGAACTTTCATTATTTCTAGCTTTTTACAGTGAATCTTTCACCTCAACCCAAAGACCTCATAGTCGTTATTGGAGAAACTCAACAGGGCATGCTGCATCTGTTGAGAGAAAACAGAGTGAATGTTTTGAGTTCAGCGACCCTTGTTAAGGCTCATTTTTAATAATCTCACACTTACCCATGTTGAAATCCATTTGCCCCTTTTTTCACTGAATTAATCACTGTGCTTTGTAATTTTATGCTTCTATTTATAGTTAATAACACAAATATCACTGCAAATGGAGAATCTAGATTTGTGACTTTGTGTTCTATCATTTTAAGTCATTAATGTGTATAATGAAAAGTTGAGCTTACAATACACATTGTGTGGGCCATTACTAATCACACTCTGCTAACTGGTGCATCTGAATTTCCAGTTCGGAATTAGGATTTGGTTTTACATAGAAACATTAGAAATAGGTGCTGAGGTAGGCCAGTCAGCCCTTTGAGCCTAGATCAGCATTCAATATGAACATGGCTGATCATGCAATTTCTGTATCTGACTCCTGCTTTCTCTCCTTACCCCATTGATCCATTAGCCTCAAGAGATGCATCCAGCTCGCTCTTGAAAATAGGTAATAAACTGACCCCAATAGTTTCTGTGGCAGAGAATTCCATAGGTTTGCAACTCTCTGAGTGAAGAAATTCTTCCTCATCTTATTTTTATTGCCACATGTACTCACATACAAGGATACAGAAGTACAACGAAAAAATTATATTGTCACCATTTTGGCACCCTGTTACGAGATACCCAGGTACAAAGCCTTAGGTCAAGAGTAGGAAAATAAAGAAATAAAAGTTCAACATTACAGTTCTTTTTGGAAAAAGTAGTAAATAAGTAAAGATAAAAGTTATAGTCCTTCTTTAGCAATGGACCTGCAGTTGCTCCATATTGGACGTCACGCACAAGAGCTCAATCCCCACACTTCCATGTCAGTCGCCGACCACCATCCTCTGTCTCCTGCGCTGGGCTTGATCTCAGAACCCCATGCCTCTGCGTTGCCTTCCCACCAACAATAGCCATTCAGGCTCACCACCACATTGTCACAGGCAACTGGAGTACCACTGTGGTGCTGCTGCAGGCCCCCAGCTGCTTGCACTATGCTGCTGACTGCCAGAGTTCTGCCTGGGCGCACCAAACTCCTCATGGCCGACTATTACTAAATTTCAGATTTCAAATTGCTCAAGCTTCAGCCTTCTAGTTAAAAGCCCACTTTACTCCTTTGATGGCATTACTTCCATGCAATGCGATTGCACAAAGAATTTTCTACCCAGCAGACTACTAAGATATGCTTCCAGAGAGAGGCTTTGAAGTGATTAAAAAATCGACGTCACTTTCACTGGTTTCTTGCAATGTTAACTGATGTAAACATTAAAATTATGCTACAGACTAACAACTGATAAAGCCAATAACCAAGATAATGAAATGAGGCTGGATGAACACAGCAGGCCCAGCAGCATCTCAGGAGCACAAAAGCTGACGTTTCGGGCCTAGACCCTTCATCAGAGAGGGGGATGGGGTGAGGGTTCTGGAATAATTAGGGAGAGAGGGGGAGGCGGACCGAAGATGGAGAGAAAAGAAGATAGGTGGAGAGGAGAGTATAGGTGGGGAGGTAGGGAGGGGATAGGTCAGTCCAGGGAAGACGGACAGGTCAAGGAGGTGGGATGAGGTTAGTAAGTAGGAGATGGAGGTGCGGCTTGGGGTGGGAGGAAGGGATGGGTGAGAGGAAGAACAGGTTAGGGAGGCAGAGACAGGTTGGACTGGTTTTGGGATGCAATGGGTGGAGGGGAAGAGCTGGGCTGGTTGTGTGGTGCAGTGGGGGGAGGGAACGAACTGGGCTGGTTTTGGGATGCGGTGGGGGAAGGGGAGATCTTGAAGCTGGTGAAGTCCACATTGATACCATTGGGCTGCAGGGTTCCCAAGCGGAATATGAGTTGCTGTTCCTGCAACCTTTGGGTGGCATCATTGTGGCACTGCAGGAGGCCCATGATGGACATGTCATCTAAAGAATGGGAGGGGGAGTGGAAATGGTTTGCGACTGGGAGGTGCAGTTGTTTATTGCGAACCGAGCGGAGGTGTTCTGCAAAGCGGTCCCCAAGCCTCCGCTTGGTTTCCCCAATGTAGAGGAAGCCACACCAGGTACAGTGGATGCAGTATACCACATTGGCAGATATGCAGGTGAACCTCTGCTTAATGTGGGAAGTCATCTTGGGGCCTGGGACAGGGGTGAGGGAGGAGGTGTGGGGGCAAGTGTAGCATTTCCTGCGGTTGCAGGGGAAGGTGCCGGGTGTGGTGGGGTTGGAGGGGAGTGTGGAGCGAACAAGGGAGTCACGGAGAGAGTGGTCTCTCTGGAAAGCAGACAAGGGTGGGGATGGAAAAATGTCTTGGGTGGTGGGGTCGGATTGTAGATGGCGGAAGTGTCGGAGGATGATGTGTTGTATCCGGAGGTTGGTGGGGTGGTGTGTGAGAATGAGGGGGATCCTCTTTGGATGAGGGCGGTTGTGGCGGGGGCGGGGTGTGAGGGATGTGTTGCGGGAAATGCGGGAGACGCGGTCAAGGGCGTCTCGACCACTGTGGGGGGAAAGTTGCGGTCCTTGATTGCGGGAAATGCGGTCTGTTTTCTGCATTCAGCATGGTTCTTTTTATTACTTGAAAATTCTGCATCTATGCATTTGCATTTAAATCAAGATTTAAGCATGATGTGCCAATGTTTATCATTATTGATGTCTTGGGTTAATACTAATGGCAAGAGGCTGCCATAAGTGGTGTACTTCAGTAAACTAGAAACAGAAAGCCAATTAGTTTTCATTGTGAACTGGTTCAGTTAAGTATGACATCAAGAGACATAATTTATTTGATGTATAAATTCCAGACTGTATAGGTTAACGGGTAGCAATCAATCAGCAACATCAGTTGGGAGAAGCAATGATTTTAATGACATTTTCTATCTTTGAATGTAAGCATAATTTAATATGTAGATCAATTCAAATGTTTTTATTTCTAAAAATGACGTACTTTTTGGGCTAGGAAGTTCTACGATACTTTAATCCTGTCTCAGGCTCTGTGTGAATGTTGCTCATGCTGAGGGAACAGACTCAGCGATTTTTACCCCAAGATTGAAGTATGCTCCAGTTATTTATGAGAAGAATTGCATTCTTTTTCAAATTACATAAACGATTCTTATTTACAAATACATATACATCATTTCAGTTCTAACAGTGATTTTTAAGGAGTTTTCAACTTGCTCTTTACAAAGAACCAACCCATTATAATTCCTGCTCCCATTGCACTTCTGAGAAACGGTCACTCAACCTGAAACATTAACACTGATTTCTGTCCACAGATGCTGCCTGACCTGCTGAGCTTTTCACGCAATTTCTGTTTTTTTTGTAATTCCTGTTTCCATTGATTCAATTTACTTGGTCATCTAAGTTAGTATGACCACAAATTTCTGTCTATGACTGAGTAATGAGATAGGCTAACTGAACAAGATATCTTTGAGGGAACATTTTGGTAAAAGTGATCATCACATCACAAGGCTTAAATCAGCTTCAGAGCGGAACAGGAAACAATCTAAAGATTTAAAAGGCATCTGGGTGGGTATGTGAAGAGGAAGGATTTAGAAGGCTTTGTGCCACATGCTGGCAAATTGGAGTAGGTCAGATTGGAATGGCTTGTTAACATGGATGAGCTGTACAAAAGGATCTGTTTCGGGCCTGTCTGATTCTATGACCGAAGGACCATATGCATTAAAAGGGATTATGTAAAATTGCTGAACATAATCAGAAGTTATTGGAAAATCTGACCAGGTCTGGCAGTATATGTGAAGAAAAATCAAAGTTAACATTTCAGGTCTGGTGACCCTTCCTCAGGGGTTTGAATGGGTTGAGTGCAGGTAAAAGGCCAGAGTGAAGGGTCCAGGTGGAGGGACAGTGTTGGAAGTGGGTGAAGAGGTCTGTGGGGCCAGGACAGGTCTTATCCAAAGAAATGGGCATGGAAGCAAAGACGGCAGAAGATGAGTTTAATGTCATGTTGTGTCCAAAATTTGTTAAGGCGGAGATGCAGAGGGAAAAAAGTGAAGACTTTGCTGAGTACAGAATGTTCAGCGTTGGAATGTGGAAGTTTAGGTGGGATGGTGAATACCTGACAGGAGGTGGGGTTTGGGGAGGACATGGAGTCAGAGGGAAGGGGAGGAGAGGAAGTTGCTGAGGGCCATGGGTACCTCTGAGTTGTGCATCTTGTGGCCGTTGATACCTGACAGGAAAAGAAAATGTTTCTGGTTAGCCCAATGAATGAGCCGGAGGATGAAGTTGAACTGCGGGGTTGTGCAGCCCTGAGCCAGTGTGTTGTGATGCTGTTGGAGAGAAAGGTCGAGAGTGTGTATGTGATGTGGTATGGCACTGAGTGTGGATCTCAGGAGGTGGCGAGAGCAGCTGTCTGTGGAGCATTGAACATCATGGAGATATCTGTGATCCTGGGAGGATTCAAAACTTGGAAGATGAATCTTCAGTTGGAATCCATGTGAGGTGAGTCTGAGGCGAAGGCAGCCACTGAGGAATGTGAAATGGCTGTAAAAGCAAGTTTTAGCAAATATCTGGTCAAACACCAGGAGTGACAGAGAAATTGGAACAGAAATCCCATCGAAGAGAAGAGCAGAACTACTTCAAGGTAAGTATACCTGAAAGAGATATGGCAGTGAGTTAAATACTAAATAAAAATCAAAAGAACTGCAGATGCTGTAAATCAGGAATAAAAGCCAAAATTGCTGGAAAAGCTCAGCAGGTCTGGCAGCTTCTGTGAAGAAAAATCAGAGTTAACGTTTCAGATCCAGTGACCTTTCCTCGGAACTAGAGATGTAATTTAAATTTATAAATTTGTAAAATTGCTCTTGCTCCTGAGGGATTGACACAGATTCACAGTTGTAAAATGTATATTAAGATATTAAAGGGTTAATCAGATGAACCTCAGTATATTTTCCATCTAATAATTCCTATCAATCCATGTTTATTTGAACAGCAGCGGACATCTGGGAGTGGCAGGTTTTCATTAAAAGCTGAAAGCTTGATTGAAGTTTGAAGAGATCACAGGCCTGTCCTTCTGTCAAACTATTCTTAATTATGTTTCAGTCTACTCAAAGCTAACTAAAATAATGTGATTATATTTACATAAAGATGCAATTTCATGCCATGTCAAACTTTGCTTGACACCTCTTGACTCAGTAAAGATAGATCAGCATACTTTGATCGAAATGCAGAATACTTTAACAAACCTGCATGTGTCTCCCTTTATATTTCCAGATTCTTTTCTACTCTGTTATTGTTTTCATTTTTCCATCTAAAAGTGAAAATCATAGATAAGGCTTAACTTTGCATCCTTTCAATACTAATTGCCTTCACATCATCGTATGGTTCAGTAGTATATGCATGAAACATGCATTACGCCCGAATAGGGAATAACTTTTCACTGTTGATCTTGTCAATTTCTTCCTTTAATCTTAAAGCTTTAGACTTCAGGATGGAAATTTTGAAGCTAAACATTTATGCTGAGTGTGTACATGATGTCAACAAGACCACAGCTACAGCCTCCTAATTGCTAACTCTGTGCTCACTATCCTTTAGATAATGATGGGTTTGTCACTGAGGATAGAGGCGCAATGAGAGGGCTACTTAGGTAGTGATATCTTATATTTTTCAAAACAAAATTTAGTTCCTGGTGGCCAATGTAATGGAATTGAATAATAAAATTTTAGTCTTTAAGACTATTACTGTAGCACATAAAATAAAAGTGACATTGACTAAACAGTATTTCAAATAATTTAGGCAGAAGAATCACAGAAAAAAAACACCATTTAACTTTAAAATGACTGAAAATCTCCCCCTACGGTTCTATCTTATTCTGTCTATTAAGTGGTCATTACATTCTCCAGGAACCAGTTTAAATTGATCCTTTAATGCCATTTTTCATTCCACTGGACAGCTTCTATTCTGACTTTCATGATATGGCTTATCTGGCATTTCCCTCTCTTTAGTGAAAAGTAGGTGAATCTTACAGTGTCACAACCTTGGTCCTTTCAATCAAAGATTAAGCTGCCACCTACACTTTTGCATTGCCAGCTGCTAAGACTTGTTACCCTTATCTCACGATCTTTTGGAATCTTGCAGATTGATCCTGTTTGTGCAATCTAATTGTATTTTCAGGAAAATCTGTAATACAATCCTACAACAATTACCTATAGACTTTTCCCTTTGAAAAATTGATTGCCATGAAAACATGAATCACGTGAACACTGTACACATATTTATTAATTGTTCTTGACAGCCCCAACTTCATTCTATCTTAAAATTAAATAGATGGCTTCAAATATAATCTATTTATTTCGAAAACTTGACATACCTAACACTTTCCTGCATCTCTGGAGACTAATAATTTATTAGTCAGTCAGCACAGATGCTTTGATCATTTTTAAAGCTACATATGTCTTACACCTTCTTTCGAGGAAAACAACCTTGATTCCCATTACATCTTTAACAACCAAGTCTCTGTGAGCTTGTTGTCAGCTGAATTCAGACAGCTCACATGACTTATTTCAATCCTCCATTTTATCCAAATCTGAGACACGATCGTGCAATAGAACAATCGTGTGTAACTTTGCATAGATAAAAATATAACCTTGCCAAAGGCTTCAGGGAAGATAAGTGATGCTGAAGTAGGTCAAGAGTCTCATTGGCACTTCTCCATGGAAGCACCTTAATGGGTGACACAGGAGGGCTCCACTGTAGATTCCTGAAGCCAGTAGCAAGTGGAAGAAACATATATTTGCATGGCTTCATTATTTGGGACTTAGAACATCAAATTCTAATGGTTCCCAGGCAGCTAAAGGGAAGTTGTATCCAATGACCTGAAGTCCTCTACATGTGGTGGGTCATTGTCCCCCAAAGGGAAATTTGTGGTAACACCACAAGTCTTTCCCTGTTTGGACCTCAACCACTCTAATTAGGTGCTCATACCCATGGAGTGCTCCTAAAGTTGTCACCAGACAGTTACATCTGTATAAAATTGATGCAAGGCTGTATCTGGAATACAGTTTACACATTTGGTCTGAGTATTTAAGGATATGCTGGAATAGGAGTCAGTTCAAAAGAGATTCACTAGGCTGATCTGGGATGATAGGGTAGACTTATCAACGATAGTTAAATCGGTTAAGCCCTTATTAACTCAAGTTTAGAAGGTCTGAAGGATAATTTTATTGAATAATTCAGAATTCTGAAGGGTTTGATGGGATAGATTTTGAGAATATATTTCCACTGGTGGGGTTATCTTGATCTGGCTGAAATAGTTACAGAATTAAGGGATGCATACTTAAAACTAAGATGCAAAGAAATTTCTTCTCATTTAGAGCATAGTGAATGTTTGGAATTCTTGGAGATAGTTGTGGAGGCTAGATCACTGAAAGTGTTTCAAGAGAGGGGTAAGTAGATTTTTGAAATATCAGGGAGTAGAGGACTATGAGGAGCTATGACATGTAAGAGGAGTTGACACTTGGGGCAGATCAGCCATGTTCTTGTTGAATGATGGGTCATGCTGATGGTCCCTCTCCTTTTTTTTAATGTTATGTTCTCAGTGACAACTAGGAATGGTCAATAAATGGTGACCCATCCAGCAATGCTCAATTAGTGAATGATCCTTACCCTTTTGCAGTCTAAGTGGTATATCCTTCTGCCATGAAAGATTTGTGGTTATCATTCAGAACTCCTATTAAAATTATGTACTTTGTTTGATGTTCCTCTTCTGCTTGCTTCTTCCATCATTTTGCACTTCTGACATTAAATTTCATCAGTCACGTGTCAGCCCCTTATACAACCTGTTGGAGTTCTTCATGAAATTTATTAATTTCCCTACTTTTTACCTGAAGACAACTTTTGTGCCAGTTGCTTTAGTCGAAATGATATGAGCAATTGTCAATATAATGTTGAACGTTGAATGTGGATGACTATTCCTTTATTTTGCCCCATTTGTGAAGTTCTTCATGAAATTTATTAATTTCCCTACTTTTTACCTGAAGACAACTTTTGTGCCAGTTGCTTTAGTCGAAATGATATGAGCAATTGTCAATATAATGTTGAACGTTGAATGTGGATGACTATTCCTTTATTTTGCCCTATTTGTGAAGAAACTACAAACCACCTTTCTTTACATTGCTATGCATCTGACTGGAAACTGCTAGCTTTCTAACAGGCAATAGATTAAAATTATCCTGAGAGAGAAGGCAAACCAAAGCAACATTTATCAATTCCTTTAGCTTTTTTTTTACTAACACGGTTTATACTATCAATCACTGCTGTTAAAGTATCTTCACTACTTAAACAGCATTGTATATTTTATTTTTAATTTGGTTGACCTACTCATCCAGCACTTTTCCTGGGTCTATGTAGTTCTAAGATGTGAAATAGTGTACCAGGTGTTTGAGGCATCAGGTCAATTCATAGAAACGTATGTTTGGATTCTGGTGATCAACTGTCTGTGATCATGGCTGGTCATTGACATAGAATCTTGCAATATACTAAGAGTGTCACAAGATGCGAAGGCTCACTCTTGAGCTATGTGCTTCAGTTAGAAGTAATTGCAAATCCCAATCCTGTTGCTCTTTGACATGACTTTCCAGTTAGCTCTTCCCAGAGGAAGTTAGAAGGGGAACGCCTACTCCCCTCCCCCACCAACAAGACAGCCGGTGGCAGCAGCTGTTGATGATATGGTTCTAGTGGGCTTCAGTACCTACTCATTGAGTAAACCAATTCCAACAGCTATAGATCTGATGGCTGTTTGCTGCTGACTGATTGACAACCCAGTCAAACTAGAAATAGACTGTTAGCAATACTTTCGCAGGCTGTGTCTTCCAGTGATGACTCACCTCGGGATGATCACCCTTTAGTGAACAGAAGATGCACACTCCCACCCCCACCCACACCCCTTACCTAATGTGACTTTCCCTTAGATTCCTGGTCCAGACTTGAATCCAGGCCTCTCAAAACTGGAGAGATCCCATTCTATTCCATTCCATTCTATTGCGCCATCGCCTCCTGAGCCTGGTATCAGCAGCATTCCTGGCAAAACCTGCCTCCTGAGAACAAATAATAAGAGGAGGTAAAACTTTGTCCTGGAGTGCAGCTTTTTATGGAGCTCTGCTGTATAATTAACGCAGCACTGTGAAATTCAGCAAGGGCAGGTACTTATAATTAGACTTGTTTGATGGCCCATCACGAGGAATCAGAGACAAAAAACCTAAACGATAGAACTAGGAACGTTACAGCAGTTTCACAGCAGGTATGCCGTATAATAGAAATTTCAACCACCGTTGCTCAGCAACAAAGTTAGCATGTAGGTGGGAGCGTCTGGAGGGGAACTGAAGGGACGATCCTGAGTAAATAGTGTTTGGTTTCAGTTTGGCAATCTGATTCAACTTAAATCCATTCTTCCCCTGATACGCTCAGGTCTGTGAAGTGTAGCTACCAAGTATAGAATCTATAAATAATTTTATTTGTCGAAATTAAAATATAGTTTGCTACTATAGTGTTGTCAGTGGGATTCAATCCAACATATTTGACTTTTTAAAAAATCTTACATATGACCAAGTTGTTTTTATATGCTTTTGCGCACTAAAAGCCAATACCAAATGAAGACTTAGAAGTCAAAACCAAACATAGCCTTGAGCCAAAGCAGAATTAGAAGATTAAGGTTAATTGGACAAAAGCACATGGACATAATTCAGTCACAATTTTAAAATCATATATTGATCTCTATTTTTATATTTCTGTTTTAAATTTCTCTGTCTACATTCAATTTTGAGACTGTATTTGTAACCTTGCAAGCAATACTGAAGATGACACAATTAATGAAGCTAGCAACAAATTAATAAGTGATGTAGACCAACATTGTTCTCTACATTAACAAGGGGAGGTTATGGAATGGAGCGGGTGATTGGTGGTGGTGATATGGGGATGGTGGAGACTCCATTGTGTGTACCTTTTGTATTGTCATGTTCCCTGCCTATGTTGTAGCATCTGTCCATCTGTGAGCGATGATCAAAATGTAACAAGCCAAATTCAGCAGAGGAGGAGAAGAATTAATTTAAAAATTAGGAGTCCAAATACAGGAAATGTATGGAGCCATGCTCAAAAACATTCCTTAGCTATTCCCCACACCCACCCCTCCTACTCCCAAGTCGTTGCTGAGAAGCAGTCTCCATTCATTTGGGAATCTTCCCACATTACAGCACCAATGACCATTGGCAAAGAGCTGGTACCTTGTAAAATGGCCCTTAATGTAACGGACTGATGTTGTGATATGCTACAGGGAGTCATATGTGGCACAATGTGCATCATCTCAGAAAATGATGCAATGTCAAATGATCTTCATCACTGTCACTGGTATGAAGCCACAATAAGCTGTAAATATTCTTTAGTGGCACAAGAAGATGATTGATATTCACTTAATGAGATTTTTGCATTTTTAAATTGGGTTTCTCCCTTCTTTGAATGGGCAACCTGTACAATTCCAGTCCCATTATTTGCAAAATGTGTTAATGGCAGGACAAGGTCAGGGAATAGACCTATCACATCCCTCGCAATTTTATTGTTCCCATCCTCAATTTGGAAGTTTGCATAATGGAAGACCGTTGCTTCATTGTTGCCTTCTGCAATCCAAAAAATGACAATGTTGACCTTGTCCCTTGATGTTGTCTGCGCATCAAATATTTTACCAACTTCCACTTGAAAGATGCAACCTTCTCGAACTTAGCCATGACCTTTAGGAAAAAAATTAGTGACTAAGGAAATCTCTCTTCACTTCTCACATTTGTGGCTTCATTTACTTGCACTTGCACTTTCAAGATATTATCGGTTCTGTTTACTTACTCCAGTCAGCTTCCATTGCTTGGAGATTCCCATTTTTCTTCCTTTGACTTACTTGAACATTTGTCAAACCCAATAAGAAATGTGCCTATCTTTCCTGAAGTGCCTTTATGGTTTTCCTTTCTGGTTACCAAACCTGCCACTTTCATATCAATAGAAATTCTACCAGGGTCATAGTGGACAGCCGTCCTTAAGATGAGGCATGGTTGAAATATTATTGTAAGTAACTTCTCACTTGTGCAAATATGTGTTCATTTGCACTTTTAAGATGTCTGCTCTTAAGCACTTTTTATTGTCAGACCTATTCATACAATATATTTCTGAGATGAATAGCCTCTTCAGAAAATGTAATGATGAAAGTAGTTATAATGGCCAAACAGTGCAAATCTGTCACAAATAACTGACTTCTTAACTGCAGATGAGCTCAGATGTCCAGTATCCTTGAACTGTGACAATGATGACTGATGAAGGCACTACAGTTTAACACTGCGGATAAGTGCATTGTACAGAGAATTTTTTGGTGATTGGCCTGTGCAAGTGTACCATTTCACACTTAGACCCACTTTATGAGTGAGAGCATGAAATCTGCGTTTCCACATCTCCCTGGATTGAAATGTTCGTCCTGTGTATGAGTCTTTTTTTAATGGAGCATTTTGCCACTGAAAGCTGGAAACTCACACATCGAATCTCTGTCCAGGAGTGCTGAGAAAAGCCGTACAAAATGTTATCTCTCCCTAATACAATGGGATCTCCCAGAACGCTCATACATTTCAGGATTTACATTCTCTCTGAAACATTAAAGGATTACTGATGATGGGAGAGTCAAGAGGAGATTCCTCAGCATTCCTCTCAGTCTGCTACCTGTTATGAGAGACTTCACTGAAAAACACTCAGATATGCCATCTTGTTAGAAATCATAAGAGTTACCTCACTTTTTTCCACAGTGGTCAACCCGGCCCCATCTTCCCCTTTGCTGACTCCAAGTGCACAGTATTAGATGGTACACACTATCTGAGCCACCCTGCAAGGCCTCATCAGAGTGGCCCCAGTGTCAATTTCTTACAGTGGTATTTCAACCATGCCACCTGTTGACCACAATAGCTTTTCTTTATTCCTCTGCCACCGCTGCTTTTAAAGCATAGTCCAAACTTCCACAACTGGAGTAGAGAAAGCCTTAGTGATAATAGGAACTGCACTTGCTGGAGTATCCAAGATAACAAAGTGTGGAGCTGGATGAACACAGCAGGCCAAGCAGCATCACAGGAGAAAGCCTTATCTGTCTTTGGTTATAGATGAGCACCTATGCCTCGGGTAATGGAACTTAGGTCCATGTGTGATTCTGGTAGACAATGAGTCTGTTAGCCCTGAATCTCCATGTGCATAGAACAGGCTCAATATACACATGCTGGAGCCACCATGATTCTGATAACATTGATGGGCTTTTTCATCCTGCAATGCAGCTTATGGCTGCCACATCAAGCCTGACCGATGTCCCTGCACTCTGTCGATGATATTTGACAAATTTATTAATGACCACAACCAAAAAATCATTGCCTGCCTGGGGCAGAGCAGGTGTCTGGTCTCCAGCGGTCTTCCACCTAAGGCTTGTTTTATTTTCCACAACCCATTGCAGAGACGTGTCAGTGATGTACTCACCAAATTGTACTCCAGTAAGATCCCAGGAAAACACAGCAGCACTGCATAAATTTCATTCTGATGAATGTTTAATAGGCTGGTCTCAATGCCAGTGTAGTTCAGCATTCTCTAGCAATGAATCAGCCTTATTGTTTACTTTTAGGAGATCCTTTGGTTTCAAAGAAATTTACAGACTGATTATAGTTGCTGGGGTGTTTTCCCAGACAGTATGACTGTATTACAGCTTAACAGTAAGTGGTGGCACCCATGATGTCACACCAGCATATGTGCTGATGGATTATGGCAGCCATTGGTATGTTGGGAACATCCACTTTGTATGTTTATGCCCATGGCAGGCCTACCACAGCATGACCAATTCTCTCCAATGGTGTAAGTGCAAGCCCTTTTGAAGGTCAAATTGACCAGAAGAAATACCAAAGTAAAATATTTAACTGTTAGAGGATCCACTAATCTGGGTTCAGTCATCTTTTCTTCTCTGGTTTTGAAACATTCGGAATATTTCAACTGGAGGAGGATAGCAGGCCAGGCAGCATCAGAGGAGAAGGAAAGTTGATTTTTCGAGTTTCCTACTCCTTTGATGCTCCCTGGCCTGCTGTGTTCCTCCAGCTCCACACTGTGTTATCTCTGATTCCAGCATTGGCAGTTCTTACTATCTCAGAATATTTCAACTGACGTGATTTCCTCCAAAGTCTTTCAGTTTCCCAGGAATCTCACTCAAGCCCTCATTTGGTGCGCATGGCCAATCCACACACAGCTCTGCCAACTAGCATGCGCATATAAACAGAAGAGAAACCAGAGTCCAATTCCAGATCATACTCAGCTTCATGTGTGTAAGTGGCTGATGTTGCAATACATAACACTCAGCGACTTAGACCTCTGAGAAGAAGAAAAGCAGTCACGGTCTCTATTTGATGACAATCCAGGAATCGGTTCTTTCAGTATCTGTTGCATTTTGCCTTTGTTTTAATGTAGTGACACATTTTTGATTTTCTCTGTCTGAGAAATACTTTGTACTTGTCCTTTGGGTAAAGGACAAGAAATGACATAAGAAAAGACAAAAAATATAATTCCTAACTCCTAAAAGAAAGTCATTTATCAAAGAAGAAAATCTAGTACAAAAAATGCTGAACTGTGACATGTAGCTCTTGATATATTTAAATGTAAAGACAAATAATATGGATTTAGGTACTACTTGGGTGATTTGAGTGTAACATTTAGATTAGCATTTATTGTAGTAGTGAGGTAGGTCAACATTTCAAGAGGTCCTGTCCCTCAGATGAGCTATTAAGCCAAGGCTATGCCTACCCTCTCACATGAATGTAAAACACGCAATGCCGCTGTTCTGGAGAAAAGTGGGAAAGCACGTAGTGGTGTCTAAACCAGACTTATCACTGAGTCACATTAGCCCATCATTATTACATTGCCATTTGTGAGACCGCGCAATTACAACAGGAGGACACTTCAGGAAAGAAAGACATGTCACTAAAACGCCTTGCATTCATTTGGACAAATGCAGGAATGCCAAATTTCAAGCCATCACAGCAGTTTATTCGGCAGAGGAATAATGTGCTGATTGGTTGGCAATTTATTCTTATCGACTGCGGTGTTGTCATGGAGAAAAATGGGTTCCCCAAGACCACAATAAATGGGAACCAGAATAGGCCATTCAGCCTCTCAAACATGCTGTGGTCCCCTCGTCAGCTTTGATTCCCTGACTGATCAAGAATTTATCTATTTGAGTCATAAATATACACAAGAATTCCGCACCCACATGACTCACAATGGGATGTGTGTGATAGCTGACTATGGAAAGGACCTGGGTTGGGAAATGGATCATTCCCTCTGACACAGCTCTCTGTGGTAAAGAGTCCCAAAGACTCACAATCTTCTGAGAGATTTAATTCTTTCTCATCACAGGCATCTCTTTAGTCGGAGGTTATGCCTTCTGGTCCTAGACTCTCCCACGAGGGTGAACATCTTGTTAGTGTTTATTCTTTAAGAATCCTATGTATTTCAATAAGTTCACCTTTCATTCTCTAAAATCCAGTGAGTGGAGTCCCAACTTGTGTAGCTTTCGTTCATGAAAATCCCTTCCATATCAGGGATCATCTTCATGAACCTACTCTGAACTGTCTCCAACATCTTTCCTTAAATTAGGGGAAGAAGCCTTCTCATAGTTCTCTACTATGACCTTACCAGCATTTTGTACAGTTGCAGTAAGATTACCTTACTCTTCTCCTCCAATCCTCTTGAAATAGGGCCAGCATTCCATTAGATTTCCTGATAACCTGCTGAACCTATGTGCTCACTTTGTGTTTCATGTACAAGTATACCAAGTCCCCTTTTATTGCAGCTTCCTGTGGTTTTTCTCCACTTAAATAATACTGTTCTTTTGTTCTTTCTTCCAAAGTGAACAACTTCATATTTTACCACATTATACTCCATTTACCAACTTGTTACCCATTTACATAACCTATCAATGTCTCTCTGTAAACTAAAAACAATGAAAAATATCTTGTGGATACTGCAAATCAGAAATAAAAACAGAAATTGCTGGAATATCTCAATAAGTCTAGCAGCATTTGTGGAGATAAATCAAAGTTAATGTTTCCAGTTGAATGACCCTTCCTCATAGCTGATAGTAGCGAGGAAAATGTCAGTTTATATGTAGAAGATAGGGTAGGGGATGCTAGATTGGGGGAAAGAGTAAATCATAGTTGATTGGGGAATAGAGACCAAATGGGGACAATTAGTGGCTAACAATGTTTGTGTGTAATAGCTGACTATGGATAAGGACATGGGTTGGGGTAAGGACCATTCCTTTTGGGATGGCCCAGTCCACACTTCCTTCACTCCCAACAACCCTTCACAGCCTCAAGCCACCTTCCCTTGCAAGTGAAGAAGGTATAACACCTCCTCAGTATCCAAGGGCCCAAACACACCTTCCAGGTGAAGCACCATTTTACCCGCACTTCCTAAAATCTAGTCTACTAAATTTGCTGCTCACAATGTGGTCTCTTCTACATTTGGAGAAAGAAAGCGTAGATTGGGTGACCGTTTCACAGAACACCTGCCTTCTGCCCGCAAAAATGTCCCTGAGCTTCCAGCTGCCTGCCACTTCAACACACCATCCTGTTCCCTGGCCAACATCTCTGTCTCAGACTTGCTGCAGTGCTCCAGCGAAGCTCAGCACAAGCTGGAAAAACAACACCTCATTCCAGTGGGGACTCTGCAATACTCGGGACTCAATATTGAGTTCAATAGCTTCAGGGTTTGGGCTTTCCCATGCCATTATCCCAAGCCCCACACATCAGGCCTTGTTATCACGTATTTTGCAAATACACACAACCCGTTGTTAGTCACTAACAGTCCATATTAATTGCTATTCACCCTTCTAGCCAGATCATTATCCACTCCATTGTTTGTCCAACTGTTCTTCTCTCTCTCTGGGCTCTGTCCTCACCTATCCTTATCACCTCCTCCAACCCAGCCTTCTGCATATAAGCTGACATTTTCCTAGCTACCATCGGTTCTGAGGAAGGGTCACTCGACACGAAACATTAACTCTGATTTCTCTCCACAGATGCTGCCAGACCTGCTGAGCTTTTACAGCAATTTCTGTTTTCATTTCTCTCTGTAAACTATTTGTATCTTTCTTGCAATTTGCCTTTCCACCTATTTTTGTGCCATCTGCAAATTTGACTACAGTGCATCCACTTCCTTCCTCCACGTTATTAATTTATATTGTAAATAGTTGTAGTACCAGCACTGATTCCTTTGGAACTTTACTAGTCACAGGTTGCCAGCCTGAAAAAGAAACCTTCATTCCTTCTCAGTGATTTTTGCCCATGAGTCAGTTCTCTATCCATACCAATATACTATCGCGAACACCATAAATGCTTATCTTACGACCTAAACTTTTGTGAGGTGCCTTGTCTAACATCATTTGACAGTCCAAATACTGTACATCTACCTTAATGATTGATGCAAAATATCTGTTTAATTCCTTTGTGATTTCCTTGATGCTGAAAAGCATCTCCCCAGATTCATTTTCTCCGAGGCCTATGTTCACTTGACCTTTCTCTTCCTTTCTATATAATTAAAGAAGCACTTACTTTAACATTTTCTATTCCTCACTAGTTTGCCTTCATCATTTATTTTCTCTGTCTGTAGCCTTTTTAGTTTTGCTTTGCTGGATTCCATATTTATACCAGTCTTTGGGGCTGTTCCCTACTTTGTCTCCTTATAAGCTTCTTCTGCCAAATTGATACCCTCCTTAACTTCCTTGGTTAGCTATGGTTGGTTTATCCTTCTCTTAAAATCATTCCTGTATTTTTGCCAGAAGTCATGAATTACCTCCTTCAATGTCTGTCACTGCTTGCTTACTGTCATTCTTGCTCAGTTCACACTAGCCACCTCTATCCTTATTTCATTGTAATTTCCTTTACCTAAGTTAAACAAAATCATTACTGATCCAAATTTCTCACTCTCATACTGGATATCCAATTCAATCATGTTGTGATCCCTGTTGTTCAGGGGATCTTTTACTTGGAGGATATTTAATAAATATGCTTCATTACCTATTGCCTGGTCCAAGATAGTCTGCCCTCTGATTGATTTTATGACATAGTGCTCTAGGAGCTATACCTAATGCTGTCTATGAATTGTTGTTGTTATAGCTATTCTTTACAATTTGATTAACCAATCAACATGCAGATTAAAGTTTTCCATAATTATAGTTTATTTCACATACTCCTGTTCCTTATTGATTTATAGCCTTTCCCACAAAGTGATGCTGTTTGGGGTTCTGAACACTATTCCTAGCAATGTAGTCCTTCCTTTATAGTATTTTACCTCTGCCCAAATGGACTGTACATTATCTGAGCCCAGGTCATCTTTCTCAACTGTCCACATTTCATTACTTATGAATATTGCTATTCCACCACCTTGCCCATGCCTCCTGAAACTCAATATCAAATATTCTAGAATTTTAACTTTTGATCTCCTTATAACCATCTTTCCATAATGCCCACAAGACCTTATCCATTTCCCTCAATTTACACTGTCAATTCATTTACATTATTCTGAATGCTTCAAAGCCTCCAAGTTTATTCTATTATTGAGTTTCCCCACACTTTCATAGTTCCTTAGTACAATGTTGCATTTACACATTCTGTCCCTTTATACTTTCTGGTAATAATCAGTCCCATCACTGACCCAAAATCCTATCTTCTCCTTTACCTTTAATTTTCTAATTTTGCGTGCACGTGAAATGACAGTTTCCTGGACTCTCCACTACTAGTATTTTGTATAAAACCTTACCTAAAGCCCTAGTTATTCAATTCACTAGGGGTCTGGTCCAATCATGATTCAGGTGGAGCCTGCCCCATTACAGCATTTCCCTCCTTCCCCAGTACTAATGTGGATGTCCTATTAATTCAAACCACTTCTCCCATGCCGATCTTTAAGCCACACATTTACCTCTTTAATCTTGTTTACCCTGTTAATGCCAATTAACTTTTGGCTCAGACAGTAATCCAGAGATTACTAGCTTTTTAGTTCTGCTGTTTAATTTAGCCCTTAGCTGTTCATATTCTCTCAGCAGAATCTCTTTCTTCTTTGCATCTGTGTCATTGGTATCTATGTGGACCATGATAATCAGATATCTCCCCTCTCACTCCAAATTATTCTGTAGCCCAGATGAGATAGTTGAACCTAGACACCAGGCAAACAATACAGTTTTTGGAATTTTCAATCCTAGCCATGGAGAAGTGTCTATTTCCTGACTATACAATCCATGATTACATTCTATTTCTCTTTTCACCCCTGTCTCGAATGGCTCCCTGTGTCACGGTGCTATGGTCAGTTTGATCACCCTCTCTACAGCCCCCACTCTTATCCACACAGGGAGGAGGCTGCAGCCTTTGTGTTTACCTAGTACCCCTGACAATCCTACCTGCTGCTCCTCTGCCTGCTTGTGCCTGGAGCTGAGCAAGTCCTTGGTCTCCAGTGGTCCTCTGATTGCCAGGCACCTGGGACATTTCTCCTTGAAGCAGCAGCACAGATCTGGGTGGCAACTTTTTCACAAGTAGGAATTTCCAAATCTAAATTATCCACCAAGGTGTAAGTATCTGAGATGGTAAGGGTTACAAGAGTCACCTTGCTGTTGTATCCTCTGAATCATCTGTGCTCTCTTCCTCAGAAAAAGAGGAAGGGATGTCTTGTGACACTGGTCTCCTTGTCTGCAGAGGTCATGATAATACCATAAGTACCTGTGGGAGACAAAAGAGAGAATATGGGGCGAACAAGAGGCAGAGGTTCTTAAGAACACATTTCCATTAGGGGTAATGAGAGGGTCACACAGCAATGGACAAAGCTTCTTCACTGATTACTAGGACATGGATGTTTCTGCATGTCCATAAGACCATTCCCAGTCCTCACTAGCAACAGTCAAGATCATTTGCTCATAGAGGATGCAGAGCGAAATGTAAGGCACTCCATCACCCATCCTGACACTTTCAACCCTATCGTAGGACATCTTCTCCTGAAATGATAGAAAGGGAAGTAATGAGTGAAACAAAAGTGGGTGGCACAGCTGTTAGTGCTGGTGCAGTTGGGGGAAAGGTAGTGAGGTGTCTGAAGGGAAGAAGTAGGCAATGCAGAGGCCACTGAGCTTAGGGTTGGGAGTTGAGTGAGAGAGATTTAGTGGAGGAAGATGTTGCATGTAAGTGAGAGTGGTTCAGCATGAGCTTTTCTGAGAGTTTGGGATTGTTGTTGAGATAGAATAAGCATGATATATCAGAAAGAAGATGGCGGGCACTTACATTAACAGAGCAGACAAGGTCTTTGACCCTCTTGCAGCACTGCTGTATGCTTCTTCGGGACATGAAGGCTGCACTGGGCCATTTGGCAGCCTCAGACCAAGCTGACACAGTCTGATGCCATGGCCCTCCTCTGTCATCTTGGGGGAAGAGAATGACCATCACCAGGATCCCTGGTACCTGTTCATAAAGTAAGTCTCATTTCACCTTATCTGCCATGCCTTTAGCAAATTTCACAGGCTGTGAAGGACAACTCTGGACTGACAGCACTTGAATATTTCAACAAGAGCTTTTTAAATATTACGCCTCTGCCCAGAATCTTGGGATATTCCTGCAGGGGCGCGTACATTTGTCTTTGGTGAGTGGGCAAAATCGGCTTAGTGTCGGAATGCAGGACCCCATTGGGGTTTGGTATGTACAGTTAATGAGGTGAGTTTGGGACAATAGTGTGTGAAACTTGCTAATTTTTGTGGAGAGAAACCTCCTCATAAAAATCAATGAAAATGACTCTTAGCTTGTTTTGTGTAAGATTTGGCCACGTGCCATTGCATTATAGGGGAGTGGTTCATCCTCACTTATCAACTGTTCCCAGGGATAAATAGACATGCTGCTGTTTTTAAAAGCAAGTATGAAAATTCAATGAAAAGACAGATTTTGATTTAAATGAATAATATTTGAAGTGTACTCAAACTGTAATGTACTTGGTGTCCAGACACAGTTTTTTCATCTGTACTTCCTTCCAGTAGGGAAGGTACACCTATCCTCATGCACTCACAACAATATAGTCATATCAACAGAAAATTACATGGGGGAAGATGCTTCGAAGACCCCTTCAGCAAAGGAAGTTCATGACCAGCCAACAGATCCTGAACAGCATAACATGTGATGGAAGGGCTAAGTTATTGGCAAATGGGACTTCTGCCCCTCAATCAGATTGTCACCAGCAGCACCAGAGCTTCAAAGTGGGCAATGTGGGATTGCAAGTAGAATCAGAGTGAGAGGACAAATCGGTCTTTGAACCCAGGTGAGTAAGGGACATTCAGCAGGGAGGGTTTGGTGGCCATGGAATAGGAAGGAGAGAGGTTGCAAGTTACATGGAGGAGTGGCTTCAAAGTTCCATGCAAAATGTTAGTGGGATACTATCTTCTGGAGGTCATAGTGCTCCTGATGCACAATGGGCATCATCCAAAGATAGTATCGTCCTTCCTTCCGCATTTGCGAAATAATAATCTGTCAACTCCTGCCTATCTACTCATGTTAACTGTGCTATGACATGGGCGGTCATTATTTTATCTCTTCTGCATTATGGGGGTAAGCTCAGTTTGAGAATGGGTGAGAAAGTGGTGGACCGGGCAATCTTCTTGTTTTATGTGCCGCTGTTTCTAAAAGCACACCTAGTTGGGATATGCAATACCTTGCCGATGTAGTTCCGTTGTTGGAACATTAGCATGCTGGTGGCATAATTTTGATGCAAAAGAGAAGTTCATCAATGTTTAGCAAAGTCTCTGAAAGTAAAATGATTCAGACTTGTGATTTAACTGTTCATATATTACTTTCTCCAACTTCTTGGAACATGGGCATTTGCCTTTCTTTTTAGATTTCTGTATTTTGTGTTTTCTTGTTCTTTCTCCCCTATTCCAGCACATTTAAGCTTTAATACTACAAAGGAGTATCAAACAGTGCTTATTTTATTTTATTATGCACAGAGACATAGACGTTGCAAAGAAAATGTTAATGGAACAACTAAAATTGATACATGCACTGTTTAGTTTAAGTGAAACCTAACTTTTGATATATTCATGGTAGAATGAAATATTTCACAGCACGCTATTCAGTTACAGGGCATAGGAAAGAAGAATGCACTATTCATTGTCCTTGAGTCTTAATCCATAGGTTATCTGTGTCTTGGCTCATTCATCTGCCTTTCTTCATATTCCTTGACCCTTTATTCCAGATAGTTGTTGTCCATTGTTTGAGCAAGTGCTTCACGATTTGACCCAAAAATAACCCCATCCTAGTTTTAAGAACATGCCTCTTACTCAGGATTGTCCCACTAGAGAAATAGTTTCCCTGTATCCAATGGAAGTCCTTCATTATTTTAAGTACCTCAATTCAATTAATCTGTAATCTGCTAAAGTTACTGAAATCTAAATCATGTTTATCTGTCATTTCTTCATAACTCTTAAATCAAGGAACCTTTCATTTGTTCTGATAGCTGTCGCACTGTGTGTTTTCACTAAATTGCACAACAAAAATTTGTATGTTTGATTATTGATGTTTTAATTGAAACTCTGATCTTGATCGAGAGCAATGGATTAGTGAGATCATTGGAGCATGTTAAAATGGCAAGTTAATTTAGCTCCTTGAGACGATTTTGGTTTTGCGTTCTTAACATTTCATCAGAGGTGAAAAATGCATGTCTGAAGAAGATGAATTGCAGCCCAAATAAAATCTAACAATTAGTTTAGTATTATCAATTAAAAGCAAAAAAAAATTGTAAAACTGTGACATAAATTTATGCAAGGTGTTGGTTCCAAGTTAGGAGAAAATAACTGTGCATGAACGATTATAGATGACCTTATTGAGAAAAAAGAGGACTGATTAGGTTTCATATGTAGCCACCACAATAAACAATAATGTGCATTTCTCTAATATTTTAAATGGAGACCAAAATGGTTACAAAATCATAAATCATGAAGAGTAACACTGAAAAGGAGGAAAATTAAGGAAGGGAAATCGAACACTTGATCAAAAAACTGGATTTAAGTATGGTTTTATAAAGTGGATAATTTGGAGGGGCAGGGTAATTAAGGAAGTGGATTTATTTGTGTCGATCAGAAAGAGCTGAAAGCCGGTAGTAATGGGACGAAAGGTATCACAGTGTACAAAAGACTAATGTCTGAACCATATATATTTCTTAGAGAGTTGATGGGCCAGTGAGTTTCCAGAAATATTCAGCAGAGAGGTCATTAGGGATTAAATAATAGTTAAATTTATGCCTGATGAAAGGTGTGTATTTGAAGACATAAATAGGAAACGTATGCTTAAACCCAGCTAAAATTGTGATACAGAAATGCTGAAGCTAATTTGTGCTTTGTTAAATCAAACCTAACTTGCATTTGCCTTAGTAATTATCAGGCCACATTACCCATACTGTCTGGTATCGTAATAATTGATAGGCAATGTGGATGTAATGAAGTGGAATGCTTGAGTCCCAAATTCCTTTCTGAACAATACATTTGAGGCCTTCAAAGCACAAATCTGGAATAAACAATTCCAAAAAGATCGACTCATTAATGACAAGGGAGGCCATGGCCAAGTGATATTATCATCGTGCTGTTAATTCAGAGACCCAAGTAATGTTCTGGTGATCTAATTTTGAATCCTGCCATGGCAGATGGTGGAATTTGCACTCAATTAAAAAAAAACTTTAAAAATCTGAATTTAGAGTCTAATGATCACCATGTATCCATTGTTGATTGACAGAAAACCCATCAAATCCACTGAAGACCTGCAGGGAAGGAAACTGCCATCCTTACCTGGTCTAGCCTACACGTGACTCCAGACCCACAGCAACGTGGTTGACTCATAACTCCCTCTGGGGAATTACGGTGGATAATAAACACTGGCCTAGCCAGTGATACACTCGTCCTGTGAATGAATAAAACAAACTGATGACATACATCAGCGAAAGAGGGTGCACCTGCTATAACGGTCTAATAACTGGCAACTGATAAGCCACTTGAACAGTATTAATCTCACCAAATTTATTAATACAGCTGTGAAGAGCATTAGTGGTGCATAAAATGGCTGAATAATAGCAGAGAAAAGCATATATAAAGCATTCAAAGTCCTTTTGGAAACTGTAATAAAATATGGTTGTGACACATTGGTGGGCGAGGAACTGTCTCAAATAAGCAGCTAATGAGGCATGTGTGGGAGTACATCACTGAGATGGTGAGCAGTAACCAGGGCTAAAGAAAGAGTGAAAAAAAAATTCCATTACGTGAAGAGAAACACCAAAACTAAAAAAATACACAGGACACTGTCTTACATTAAAGCTGAAAAATACATGCACTGTCAGAACTGTGCACTTTTTATATGAAATTAGAAAACACAAGAATATGAACAAATGATGCACTGCTGAATTGGCATAATTATTAGAATTGAACACTTAGAAAATGCAAACTAAAAATAGCGAGGCCATGCAAATTTCACTTTGTTGCAATTGGAAGACAGTATAGCAGAAATAAATACGTTTCTCTCAAACTCCACTGTCTTGCACTTCAAAATAAAGTTGGCGCACAGTTTAAAGGCACAATGGAACTAAGGTGTGAGGAAATAAATTACTAACAACATTCCATGTTCTTTCACTGCTCAATTTAACAGATAGAATTTCAAAAATATGAGTCTTTGGTGTTTTCTGGTATATGTTGACCTTTTATTTCAAAGTATACTTTTGTACCTAAATATACCCAAGCATTGACATATAGAGGTAATACTCATTTATGGATGTGTGCTGATTTACACCTGCAGCTTATGCTGTTTTCACTAATCCCATGAATAAATGTTTAAAAATCCATTAATTTACTGCAGAATTAAAAGAAATGCAACAACATAGTTTAAATAGAAGCTGCAGGAACTATAATGGGAGGTTGCCACATAATTTAGAGGATGAAGAATAGGCAGAAAGATCAGCTAGAGAGATGACAGGCTCTTTCTAGCCCCATATTCCCCTTTATACCCAGATTTAGAAGGAATTGAGGATTAAATATGGAGTACAATTTAGAGCCGAGTGACAGTGGAAAGTACGAGAAAAAAGACTTTCATAGAGCATAGAACATAGAACATTACAGCACGGTGCAGGCCCTTTGGCCCTCGATGTTGTGCCGACCTGTCATACCAATCTGAAGCCCATCTGACCTACACTATTCCATGTATTTCCATATGCTTGTCCAATGATGACTTAAATGTACCGAACGTTGGCGAATGTTACTACCGTTGCAGGCAAAGCGTTCCATTCCCTTACTACTCTCTGAGTAAAGAAATTACCTCTGACATCTGTCCTATATCTTTCACCCCTCAATTTAAAGCTATGCCCCCTCGTGTTCACCTTCATCATCCGAGGAAAAAGGCTCTCCCTATCCACGCTATCTAACCCTCTGATTATTTTATATGTCTCAATTAGGCCACCTCTCAACCTTCTTCTCTCTCACGAAAACAGCCTCAAGTCCCTCAGCCTTTCCTCGTAAGACCTTCCCTCCACACCAGGCGACATCCTAGGAAATCTCCTCTGCACCCTTTCCAAAGCTTCCACATCCTTCTTATAATGCGGTGACCAGAACTGTACGCAATACTCCAAGTGCGGCCGCACCAGAGTTTTGTACAGCTGCAGCATAACCTCTTGGTTCCGGAACTCGATCCCTCTATTAATAAAAGCTAAAACACTGTATGCCTTCTTAACAACCCTGTCAACCTGGGTGGCAATTAGATTCCTTACGGTGGGGAAACAGGCCCTTTGGCCCAACAAGTCCACACTGCCTCTTGAAGCATCCCACCCAGACCCATTCCCTACAACCCACATACCCCTGAACACTACGGGCAATTTAGCATGGCCAATCCACCTAAACTGCACATCTTTGGACTGTGGGAGGAAACCGGAGCACCCGGAGAAAACCCAAGCAGACATGGGGAGAATGTGCAAACTCCGCACAGACAGTTACCCAAGGCGGGAATTGAACCTGGGTCCCTGGTGCTGTGAGGCTGCAGTGCTAACCACTGAGACGCCGTGCCGCCGCTAATTTATATATCACCTTTAATCTCAGGATATCCTATGCTGCCTTAAAGCCAGTTAAATAAAATAAAAGGAGGCAAGAAAAGGATGGTAAGGTGAAGGAACCTTGGATGACACATGTGGAAGCCCAGTCACGAGGAAGAAGGAAGCTTGTTTAAGGTTGAGGAAGCAAGGAACGGACTGGACTCTCGAGGTCTACAAGGTTGTCAGGAAGGAACTGAAGAAGGACTTAGGAGAGCTAAAAGGGGCTATTAAAAATCCTTGGTGGGTAGGATCAAGGAAAGCCCCAAGGCTTTCTATGCCTATGTGAGGAACAATAGCAGGGCCAGAGTGAGGGTTGGGCCAATCAGGGATAGTGGAGAGAGCTTGTGCACGGAGTCCGAGGAGGTAGAGGACATCATTAATGAATATTTTGCTTTAGTATTTACCAATGACAGGGACCTTGACATTTGTGAAGGCAGCATGATAAAGGCGGATATGCTTGTACAGGTTGATGTTAGAAAGGAGGCTGTGCCAGAAATTTTGAAAAACATGAGGATAGATAAATCCCCTGGGCCAGATGGGATATATTCAGTTACCACGGGAAGCGAGGGAAGAGATTGTTGCCCCTTTGGCAATGATCTTTGCATCCTTACTGTCCATTGGAGTAGGGCAGTAAGGATGCAAAGGTGATTCGAGGGTTGGAAATATCATTCCCTTGTGCAAGAAAGGGAACAGGGACAATCCTGGGCATTACAGACTGGTCAGTCTTACTTCTGCGGTGGGCAAATTATTGGAGAGGATTCTGAGAGATAGTATTTAGTATTATTTGGAAAGGCACAGTGTGATTAGAAATAGTCAGCATGGCTTTGTGAGGGGCGGGTCATGCCTCACAAGCCTTATTGAATTCTATGAGGATGTGAAAAAAACATTGATGAAGGTAGAGCAGTGGATGTGGTGGAAGTGGATTTTAGCAAGACATTCGATAAGGTTCCACATGGTAGGCTCATTCAGAAAGGAAGGTGGCATGGGATTCAGGGAAATTTGGCTGTCTGGATACAAAACTGGCTGTCCAATCAAAGGCAGAGGATGGAAGAAGATGGAAAGTACTCAGACTGGAGCTCGGTGACCAGTGCTGTTCCTCAGGAATCTGTTCTGGGGCTTCTGCTTTTTGTGATATTTATAAATGACTTGGATGAGAAAGTGGAAGTGTGGGTTAGTAAGTTTGCTGACAACATGAAGGTTGGTGTAATTGTGGACAGTGTGGAGGGCTGTTTTATGTTGCAGTGAGATATTGACAGGATGCAGAGCTGGGCAAAGAAGTGCCGGATGGAATTCAACCCACAAGAGTGTGAACTAATTCATTTTAGAAGGTCAAATTTGAATGCAGAATACAGGGTTAATGGCAGGATTCTTGGCAGTGTGGAGGAACAGAGGGATCTTGGGGTCATGTCCATAGATCCCTTAAAGTTGCGACCCAAGTTGATAGGGTTGCAAGGAAGGCAAATGATGTGTTGGCTTTCATTGGCAGGGGAATTGAGTTTAAGATCCATGTGTTATGATGCAGATCTATAAAAATGTCTGGTTAGACCACACTTGGAATATTGTGTTCAATTCTGGTCACCTCATTATTGGAAAGATGTGGAAGCGTTAGAGAGGGTACAGAGGAGATTTACCAGGATGCTACCTGGACTGGAGGGCAGGTCTTATGAGGAAAGGTTGAGGGAGCAAGGGCTTTATTCACTGGAGCGAAGAAGGACAAGAGGTGACTAGATAGAGGTATACAAGATGATGAGACGCATAGATCGAGTGGATTGTCAGAGGCTTTTTCCCAGGGCAGAAATGACTATTACGAGGGGGCATCATTTTAAGGTGATTAGAGGAATGTATGGGGAGATGTCAGAGAGTAGTGGCTGTGTGGAATGCCAACAGTGGTTGTACAATCAGATACTTTAGAGACTTGTAAGCGACTCTTGGATAGGCACGTGGAGGATAGTAAATTATAGGTATGCAGAATAGATCGATCTTAGTACGATAACAGGTCAGCACAACATTGCAGGCTGAAGGGCTTGTACTGTGCTATACTGTTCTATGTTCTATGTTAAGTAATTGTGAGGTATAGTGACTGTTGTAATTTAGGAGATATGGCAACCAGTTTGTGCATAATGTTACTTAAACAACATAATGACTGGATTTTTTTTCGTATTGTTGATTCAGAGGTTAATGTGGGCCAGCACTGTTCTTCAAATTTGTGTTGGAAATATTTTGTTGACCTGAGGAGACAGGCTTGGTTTAACACTCCATACAAAAGACTGAACCTCCAACAGTGCAGTACTCAGTGGAGTGAGATTTTGTGCTGAGGTTTCTGTAGCATTTCTTGAACCAAAGCCTCATTAGTCAATGTTGAATGTATTAATACTGAGCCACAACTGACTTATAGTTACCAAGGCCTTTGGCAAAACCACCATTGTCAGTTAAAAGGAACATCACAAGCACATTGTATGAATTTTGTGAAGATGTCGATCTCAGTCGACAAGCCTGGAAACAAGACTAATAAAGCAGCAGGACTGAGAAAAGGAAAAGCATGCAGAGATGGATAACACAGTGTGGATCTGGAGGAACACTGCAGGCCAGGCAGCATCAGAGGAGTAGGAAAGTTGATGTTTCCGATTGGGACCCTTGTTCATTTTCAGAAGGAAAGCCCTGACCTGAAACTTTCCTGCTCCTCTGTTGCTGCCTGGCCTGCTGTGCTTGCCCAGCTCCACACTGTGTTATCTCTGACTCCAGCATCTGCAGTCTTTGCTATCTCAACATGCAAGAAGGTACTCTCGGAATTCATGCAAAGAGCATGTTAAGTAAGATCATGGCATTCTATGAGGTTGTTCTGCTGTAGTGCAGTGATGCCCACAGCATTTCATTTGCTAATTGGCACCTCCGTCAGCAGCAGTGCTGTGCTATTTCCTAGTCTTATCAGTGGTTGTAGTGTTCCTGAAAGCAAGAACACCTGTACTTTTGATGCATGTCCATTGCTGTTTGAGACACAAACAGGCCAGTTATCTTCTGCACCTCATACAGCTTGCCAGCTGTCTGCACAGCTAGCCACCATGGTCACTTTGTCAACCTGGGGAATATCTAACAGCAGGGAAGCTGGAAAAACAATATGCAGACATTAACTGAGCAAACAGAAATACTTTAAGGACAAGCAGCAATTGCAGGAGAACAAAATGGAATTAATTTCTTTCCAATGTCCTTTGCAGGTTATTAGTCTTTTGTTGTTCCAAAGAGAAATCAGAAGAAAGATGCACATGAATAAGGACTTCAAGCAAATGAACACAGAGTCACAATAGTCCCAGGCGACCATTGGCCTGTTCTCTCATTAAAGAGAGATAACTGGTGGTGGGTTAACATGAGGGTCACCACACCTCAAGACGTGGAGGGGGCAAGGTTGAGGAGCAGAGTCCTTTTTGGTATCCTCAGCCAGTATGACAATTGAACCCACGTTACTGTGCACTGCAAATCAGCCATCCAGCCATCTGAGCTTACCAACCTCCCTTCGAGCAACTTGAACATCTGTGATCATTGAAGTAAGTTTAATGAAGGAAAAATGGCCAATTTAAGAGTTTATTAGATTAGACGGACATTATCAGTGCTCACTATGGTCCTGCCAGTAGGTTGTCTTTTTATCTTTGCAGCGCTAAGCTTTCTGATCACTCCTGCTATGCAATTGCTTCTTACTGATACCATGGTTGTTTCACATTCTGCTTGTGGAGAGTAGTTTATGAAGTTAAAGGATCTGCAGTTATCAGGCAGGCAATGATGACTTAACTTTGTCTACAACCTTCTTTATTCGTACAATAAGTCAGCATATTATGGAGGATAGTTGGTCAATCAGAACTACAACCACTGAATACAAGCATCCAAATAGATATCAACTGTATGTTCAGTGCCAGAAGCCTGCTCTCCTTGAGCTCAAACTGTCTGGGAAGGGATTAAAATTCTGCAGCTTCTGACTTGAGAATGGATGTTCCTCCGAAGTCAAAAGTTTATTCATATTCCTTGGTGAGGTGTCTGCTTCAAGCCATAAATTTTCACAGGAGGCAGAATAGATAATGTGACCTTTGGATTACATTGTAAGTGGTCTCTATCTGCTTTGGATTGGTGTAGTGAGAAAACTGAGGGGAAGGCCACAAAAGAGCAGTGAGGTCTTTGGTGGCGGCCAACCTAAATAGTACTGCATCAGCTGTCAGATCTACTTTGATGCATGTAGCTACTTGAAACAGATGTAGAAACAGTGATAGAGCAACACGTGTGCAAAGTGCACTTGGTGTACCAATGATAATATAACAAAGAGGGGCTTTCATTTCACAAGAGTTGATGATTGCTTTATAGAGCAGAAAGCAGAGTTAATGTGAAATATCTTATTAGCCAAATATCTTTGTGCAAATATTGACTGGGTGACGATGTCTGTTAGGCATTGACTGTGAAATTGCATTAAGTGCACACTTCCTCAAGTTCTTCCTCAGTTTTATTTAATTTGTTCCTCATCAATTGCCTTTAACAAAGTCACAGAAAGAACTAGTTGACTTTTTTAATAATGTTTTCTCAGCTCCACAGCTTCTTTAATGTGGGTTGGCAATGATGACGAAATGAGGAAAATGATCTAAATGAACAATAGCTTCTTTCAGGGATTTCTCTTGTCTGTCATTCTGTTTATTTTTTTTACAAGCATTTGCTATCTGATAAATTTCTTGACATGGAACAGTTTAGCTCACTTACTCTAGGTCAGTCTCTGCTAGTGTGCAGTAAGTGAAGAGTTAATTGGTACTGCAAACACCATCACGTTGTATTCCGACAAATAGCTAAACCATCTAGCTCCAGATGATGTCAATTGAGTTATATTACAATAACAACCAAAATCCTTCAGACAAATGTAAATCTTGACTTTTTTGTTTAAACCCAGCATTGTTGCTTTGAATGCATAAAGGCAACGGTGAAATCATTGATGATTGTCTTTTAATGTAGTCACGTGGCCTTTCTCTTTAGCTGCGCAGCTGGAAGAGGCTTTCACTTCACACGGTTCGATAATTGCTTTATAGAGCACAAAACAGAGTTAATGTGAAATTTCTTATTAGCCAGATCAGAGGAGTTCACATCAAAGATCAGCACCACACCAGAAAAGGTCAGCAAGTTGTCATTTTTGCACTCAAAATTGTAATAGCTAGAAACACGTTTCAAATCCGGTTCATTTAAATTTATCACAGATGATTAATCTAGGTCACATTATTGTATTGATTTATTCGAAGTAATGGTATGCATTAAGGGATCGTTGGGTCAATTATGTGCAGTGATCTAGCTGTCCTCTATATCCATTTTCTATCAGTCATGTTATATCTTTGTAATTTGAAATGGTATTCCATAACCTTTATTTCATCATCTTCTAACCTGCTGTCGTTGTGGTTGTTTGCTTCTTAAATTAGAATCTGGGTTAAAAAAAATGTTACATTACTTTTAATCTGTTGGGCTTGCATCTCAAACATTTCCCTCCCTCATAAGCTAATATTATTACTTACAGTGATAATGGGGACATGTCCATCATGGGCCTCCTGTAGTGCCACAGTGATGCCACCCGAAGGTTGCAGGAACAGCAATTCATATTCCGCTTGGGAACCCTGCAGCCCAATGGTATCAATGTGGACTTCACAAGCTTCAAAATCTCTCCCTCCCCCACTGCATCCCAAAACCAGCCCAGCTCGTCCCCTCCGACCACTGCATCACTAAACCAGCCCAGCTCGTCCCCGCCTGCCTAACCTGTTCTTCCTCTCACCTATCCCCTCCTCCCACCTCAAGCTGCACCTCCATTTCCCACCTACCAACCTCATCCCGCCTCCTTGGCCTGTCCGTCCTTGCCGGACTGACCTATCCGCTCTCCACCTATCATCTCCTCTATCCATCTTCGGTCCACCTCCCCCTCTCTCCCTATTTATTTCAGAACCCTCTGCCCATCCCCCTCTCTGATGAAGGGTCTAGGCCCAAAACGTCAGCTTTTGTGCTCCTGAGATGCTACTTGGCCCGCTGTGTTCATCCAGCTACACATTTTGTTATCTATTATTACTTACAGTGTCCACATCACAGCTCTGGTACCTTGAGTAACGATGAGTTGCTTATTACATGATTGCAATGACTATATTGTATACTTTTCTTTGAATTACATATTTAGGCTCAGTTATCTTAAGATCTGCATTGGGTTGTCTTTTCATGGCCTGGGTGATAAATGCTATGTCATGTGTGCAATTGATGCATACTGTTCAAACCATGTCACACTTGATTCGTCATGTATTGATCTTATTTGAGGCAGGATTTGAGGGCTACAAATTGGCATAGTGACAATAAATTTAATGAAGGGAAAGGGAGTTTCCAAAGTTCCACAGGTTAATCAAGCAACAAAGACATAACAATGGAATTTTAACTTACAGGTACAGGTTTTGTTGAAGTAGCTGTTGTAAATAAAACTTATTTTGTCTTGGCCTTATCTTGGGTCTATCTACTGATTAGTCATAGAGGTTATGGAGTATTTACAGAAACAGCACCATTCTTCATTAGCAAAGAGGTTTGTTTCATGATAGCAATAAGTACAAACACATTTGGTCAGAAACAATCACCAGGACTTTCAAGAGCTGGTACAGATACATCTGCTCACCTTCAAAAGCTAGAGTTAAACTCCTTGTCTCTGCCCATATATTGTGTGTTACCTCAGTAGAGTGGGTGGAACCAATATAAGATGAATACTAACCCTTCAGAACCACTACTTTATACAATGTCTGAGATAAGCTGGTCAGGTAGGTAGGTAAGGTTAAAAAGAAAGGGTGAATGAATTAATAGTAAGGTTGGGTGGTCAAGTAGTGTTCAGGTGGTGGGTAATTGAGCAAGCAAAGATCAGTACCACACTAGGAAAGGTCAGCAAGTTGTCACTTTTGCACTCAAAATTGTAATAGCTGGAAACCCATTTCAAATCTGCTTCATTTAAACTTATCACAGATGATTAATCTAGGTCACATTACTGTATTGATTTATTCGAAGTAATGGTGTGCATTAAGGGATCTTTGGGTCGATTATGTGCAGTGATCTAGCTGTCCTCTATATCCATTTTCTATCAGTCATGTTATATCTTTGTAATTTGAAATGGTATTCCGTAACCTTCATTTCATCATCTTCTAATCTGCTGTCATTGTAGTTGTTTGCTTCTTAAATTAGAATCTGGCTTACTTTCCCTTCATTAAATTTATTATCACTATGCCAATTTGTAGCCCTTAAATCCTGCCTCAAATAATGGAAAACAAAGAAACAAAGAAACCTACAGCACAGGAACAGGCCCTTCGGCCCTCCAAGCCTGCGCCAATCAAGACCCTCTGTCTAACCTGTCATCTATTCTCTAAAGGTCTGTGTCCATTTGTTCCCTGCCCATCCATGCACCTGTCCAAATATATCTTAAAAGATGCTAATGTGTCTGCGTCTACCACTTCCACTGGCAACGCGTTCCAGGCACCCACCACCCTCTGTGTAACGAACTTTCCACGCATATCTCCCTTAAACTTTCCTCCTCTCACTTTGAACTCATGACCCCTAGTAATTGAGTCCCCCACTCTGGGAAAAAGCTTTTTGCTATCCACACTGTCTATACCCCTCATGATTTTGTAGACCTCAATCAGGCCCCCCCTCAATCTCCATCTTTCTAATGAAAATAATCCTTGTCTATTCAACCTCTCTTCATAGCTAGCACCCTCCATACCAGGCAACATCCTGGTGAAATGTAGTGTAATTAGTTGTGATTGACGTGGTTAGTTACGTTAGGGTTGAGTCGGTTCAGAATGGACGGGTCAGGGTGAATTGTACCTGGATCTTAGGGACTAATTGGTAAACAGATATAAAGTCCCATATCAAGGTTTGGTGAGCTTTGGTCAGAGCTGTTGTGAGATGGGTCAAGAGATTACAGGTGATCATGGAGGTGGAAAGATAGCTTTGGTCAAAGGGCAGTCAGGTCAGAGGTAAAGGTGATAGTTGGTGATCGAGGGAATAGTCAGGTAGTTGGGTGGTTTGGGGCTGGTTAGATTGGAACTTAGAGGTAGTTGGGTTGAGTCCAAGTTGGAAGCATTTGTGCAGGGTCTTGGGAAATAAAAGACTAGCCCACTGAAATTCTTTCAACAATTCACAACTCAAGACTTCAGCAGATTCCTGATGTCATCCTCTGCCAAAAATCTGGTCTCTGATCATCCAATAGCAAGATAATTTAGACCTTGAATATCAATATTTTATTCACGAGAAATATAGATAGTTCAGAGGGTTAGTGTTGACATGAAGACAGGAATGACCTACTCATATGATGTATAATGTAATGGTTCTGTGCAGCCTGTGAGGGCCTTCAGTACCTGAGGACTAACAGGGAAAAAAAAAGCCCGCTCTGATACCTGGCAGTTAAATAAAAACTTTGTCTTTTGAGTCTTGACTCTTTGCAAGGCTGATTTTGTTTTGAAACTCCTTGCTTTAAAGTAGCACAATGATTTGAAATTTATATGTTTAGAAATTTGCATCACACATTTGCACAGAATAATGGTCAATACTGATTGATCATATAGGCAATATGAGATGTGAGTGACTGAAACACAGGATGATACAGGTGGTTGCACAATGGTTAACATTGCTGCATCCCAGTGCTAGCCACCTGGGTTCGCTTCCACACCTGGGTGACTGTCTGTGTGGAGTTTGAATATCCTCCACGTGTCTGCATTGATTTCCTCCAGTTGCTCCAGTTTCCTTCCATCGTCCAAGGATGTGCAGGTTTGATGGATTGGCCATGGGAACATAAGATTTACAGGGGTAGGACAGGTGGGGTGTGCCTGTGTGAGATGCTGTTTGGAGGGTTGGTGGGGGCTGAATGGCCTCTGTTCATACTATAGGGATTCTCGGACAGGGTTCAATTAATGCTGCAAATCAGGATGGGAATCTTTACATGTGGCCATGAAATTAAAAAAATTAGATTGTTCACGAAACTTTTTTCATTAAGCTTGTGCACTCTGTTTTGTTTCTTTTCATTAAGAATCAGTTCTGGCTTTATTTGGCAAAGAGTCAATGCAGCAAGATAACACCATTAGAAGAGGGTACAAAATAAATCAAGAAATCACTATTAGACAATGTTAAATTTGGGTGTTATAAACTGGCAATTATGGGAGAATGGGAATACTGCAGTAGTGAACCAGTTCTACAATTTTAAGTCACAGGAAAATGAAATAGATTACAAAATGCTGTGATAAATCTTGATTTCAGTGTAGGGTGAATGCAAGGTTGAAGCTCATAAAAAAAAGTGCTTTTGGACCTTGGGAGAAATAAGCAAGAGAGGTTTATTGAAACATCCGTCAATTCAGATTGAGTAGATCAGGAATGGTGACCTGGGGCCTTGAGATGCTTGGCTTTGCTGAAGGTGCTCTATAAATGCCAGCAGTTATGGGACAGGACTTGTACTTCAGAGATTATTAATTAAAACCTCACCAAGTTGAGTTCAATATATTGGAAATATGTACGCTAATACAAGAAAATCAGTGCCTAAATATCTGTGAATCTAAGCTGTTTGCTGAATGCCCTTAAAAGAAGGAAGCCTATCTGCCTCAAGCAATTATTTCCTACTTTATTCTTTTCTTAATTCATTCTTAATGCCCTTCAGGCAAATATGGGCGAACAATAATAGGGCTCTGTGGTGTAGCAGTGTGTCCTGTTTCAAGCACCTGCTGCCCAAGACGTCTGTCAAAACATATTTGAACAGTTTGATAAAAACTTAACTATACAACCAATAAATACCTGACCGCTGATGCAGTGTCCACCGCAATAAAATAAAGTCACAGGCATACTAAGAAGTTAGAGTGAAGTTCAAATTAGAATTGTTATCAAACTACAAATTTTGACTTGTATCCTGAAATGCAGCAAGATTTAATTGAACTGAGCTGTTATTTAACACCAGATGGTTTATCATTTTTGCCATTTCGATTTTCTTACATTAATTATATTGTTTTACTGATGATATTGGTGCAATAGACATTATTCCGTAAAACTTGGAATTTTCAAAAAAGTGTGAGAACAGAAATATATTTCAAGAGGATGTGGGTGTGTGGTAGATGAAGTGATAGATTTTCAGAGGAAACATGAAGAAAGGCAGCGCATGATGAACAATACAATTCTAAAGGGCAGAGAGACTAAATGGTATATGTGCGCGGTTTGTTGGAAGGGCACTTTGAGAAAATGGTTGTTAAAAATATGAGACCCCATGCTTTATAATTAGAAGCATTAAGTACAAAAGCAAACAGGTTCGGGTGAACTTTTAGAAATGATCATTCTAGCCTGATCTGGAGAATTGGATCCGAATCTGAGCACCACACTGAGAAAGAATTGGAAACAGTGCAGAACTGATTTATGAGAATGGTTCCATGAGTGAGGCCATGCAGTCACAAAGAGAGATTAACAAACCTGGGACAGTTTGCATAGAGAAGTGAGGGTTGAGAGATTTAAAGAACTGTTTAAAGCCTCGAAGGGTCTGTCCAGAGTAGATGTGGAGAAATTGTTTCCATTGTAGAATTGTTATAAACCATGTGCACAGATTTAAGTTGTTTTGCAAAAGGACTAGAGGCAATGAATAGAGACATCACTTTAGCGGTACTGTCACTGAACTAGCATAAAACAAGTGGCGCGTTGGATACTGCTCTGTAGACATGGGTTCATATCTGGCTACGGCAGCTATTCAATTTTGAATTGATAAAAATCTGGAATAGAAAGCTGGTCTCAGCAATGGTAATCATTAATTGTTGTAAAAGCACATCTAGTTCAGGAATGTCCACTAAGGAACGAAATTTATAATTCTTACCTGACCTAGCTTGCCTGTGACTGTGAAACCAAGGAAGTCTGGTTGACTCTTAACTATCCTTTCAAATAGAAATAGGAGCAGGCCATTTGGCCCCTCAAGCCTGCTTCACCATTCAATAGAATTTTGGCTTGTCCAAAATTCCTCAACTTCAAAATTGTGTTTTTCCCTGTCATCCTTGATGCTCCTATTGTTCAAGGAGATCTGTATTGTGGCTTTAAAATGCACAGGAATTCTGCCCCCACAGCCCTCAGAATTCCTCAGACTCAACTCTTTGAGAAAGGAAATTCCTCCTCACCTCATTCTTAAATTTGTATCCGTTTAATTTGAGACTGCACTTATGGTCCGAGACTCTTTCATACGGGGAAAACCCCTGCAGCATTTACCCTGTCTAGCTCTTATGAATCCGAGGCAAAAACAGAAATTGCTGGGAAAACTCAGCATCTGTGGAGAGAATGTAGAGTTAATGTTAACCAGTGACCCTTCTTCAAAACTGATTGTAGCTAGGAAAGGTTTGTACAAATGCTGACAATGGGTGGTGAGGAGTGGGAGGACTAAACGATAATAGGAAATGGAGCCCTGTTAGAGAAAACAACAGTTGGGCAGACAAAGGACTGGATCAATGTCAGCCTAGGGGAATCATTCACTGCTAGTTGGGGCTATTAGCATCTAACAATGGTTGTGGCAGCAGGCCATGTGATGACAAGGCCTGGTGTTTGCAGGTTGGAAATGGAAGCAGGTGCTCAGGGTCTAAGCTTGTTGCTTGCCTCACTTTTTGAATAATGGCTGTTTTCCAATCCTCTAATATTTTTCCAGAATTAAAAGGTTTCTGGAAAATTAGTGGCAATGCATCCACTATTTCAAAAGCTCCTTCTTTCAGGATCGTTCTCTTAAACCGATCAGGGCCAGGGGATATATCTGCCTTTGGTGTTATTAGTTTGTCTGTTACTGCTTCTCTAACAATGGTGATGGCACTTGATACCACCTCCTTTCACTTCAGCGGTAATGGAATATTCAAAATATCTTCCATCATAATGACTGACACAAAATATCTGTTTAACTGCTCTGCCATTTCCTTATTCAAATTTCCTTTGCACAAATAAAGTAATAGTCACTTACTTCAAAGGCAATTAGTGATGTGTGACAAATGCTGACCTTGCCAGTGACACTAACATCACATGCAAGAATGAAACAAAAGATGCAGCAAGTAGCTTAGTCCCGACGTGTACTGCCTGAGAGTGTGGTGGAGACAAATCCAATTTAACCTTCAAAAAAGTAATTGAAAAGGAAAAGTTTTTAGATTAGGTTAGATTCCCTACAGTGTGGAAACAAGCCCTTCGGCCCAACAAGTCCACACCGCCCTTTGGAGCATCCCACCCAGACCCATCCCCCTATAACCCACACACCCCTGAACACTATGGGCAATTTAGCATGGCCAATCCACTATCCTGCACATCTTTGGACTGTGGGAGGAAACTGGAGCACCTGGAGGAAACCCACGCAGACACGGGGAGAATGTGCAAACTCCACACAGACAGTCACCTGAGGTGGGAATCAAACCCAGGTCCCTGGCGCTGTGAGGCTGCAGTGCTAACCACTGAGCCACCGTGCTGCCCCTTTTGTAGGTCCATGGTTAAAAGAGTTGGTGGGGGGTGCTGGATTTAGCATAAAGAGCCAGCATTGGGTATGATGGACTGAATGACCTCATTCTGTGGTATAACTATTCAATGACTCATTGGTTTAGTAATTATTTTCTCCTCATGATGGGAATGAGCCATATCATTGAGACATAGAAAGGAAATGTTATTTTGATTATAACTGTGAATCCTTACTGCTAAGACTGGGTGCAATAAATGAAAACTGTTCAGTGTATCAATGCTAGTCTCTTCAAACTTAGGAGAATGAGGAGCCTATTAACTGCATAGATCAGCTGGGCAAACCTACGACACTCTATGTGCTCCAGAATCTCACAAACCATTCAATATTTATGATATGGGACCAAATACAAATGGGACCGGGTGCTCCAGTTTCCTCCTACAGCCCAAAGATGTGCAGGTTAGGTGGATTGGTCATGCTAAATTGCCCCATGGTGTCCAGGAATGTGTGGGTTAGGTGAGTTAGTCATGGGAAATGCAGGGTTTCAGGGATAAGGTAGCAGGGTGGGTCTGGGTGGGATGCTGTTCAGAGGATTGGTGTGGAATCAGTGAGCTGAATGGTCTGCTTCCACGATGCAGGGATTTGATTCTATTCTATAACACAGAACCCATCCAAATGGGATTTATTATTCCCTTACTCACTAGCAGTATAACCTCTTAGATTTATACTCTACTTAGGACATTTATGAGTGACCAGCCTGCTGATCTTGGACAAAGAATCCAAAACTTGACAAGGGACCAGGGGGGAGAAAAAAATACTATCCTCTCATTGCTTCAAGGGTCCTGGCCACCTAGTTTCTTGGACTGGATGTGGAACAATTGCTTTTTTTGAAGCTCTTTATAATTGGCATCCATCCAGTGTCCGTTTAAGAACAAGAGGTGAGGAGACATCTCCCATGTCATTTACTCAGCTGAACTTGTGAAACGATGCATCTGTTTGATTATGTCTCAATGCCAGCCCAGGATATCCATGTAAGGTAAAAACAACAGAATATGTCTCAGTCCTAAGTGTAACGTATACAGTACTGCCTTCAAGGGAATTATACTTCATTTTTAGAAAGTATTTTTAAAATGCATAGTATATAATGAATAAACTGCACTGAAATATATTTGATTATACCGATGTTTATCAACTTTATGAAAATTAAAAGTGACATTTCTTCTTCCTCTGATTAAAAGCAAATTACTAGATTCCTTTTTCACAGATATATTATCAGTCCCTTTGCATTCCTGTGTCAGGACATTTCTAAGATGTAGGCTTGATGTTGTAAAATCATTGTAAAGTTGTGGTATAGCTTATTCATCCACAGAAGAAGTGCTGAGAGCTCTTCTCTGCATGTTTTTTGAGGACTGACAGTTACAGCAATTGCAAGCTAAGTGAGGAGGTGATAATGATTTGTACAACACATCTCAGACCAGAGCTACTAGCTGTTCTCATCGATGTGGTGATTTCTTCTAATTTGAGTTTGTTGCTATTCCATTCTTTGATTTGTCTTCCTATCTTTGAATTTTTTCTCTTTTCTTTAAACACTTCTTTCACACTCATTTTACACGGTTTTGATGTTTCATTGACTTTGAGGTTTATCTATGATGTACTTCTATTGTTTTTCTTTGAGACTGGATGCTCAACTGTATTTATAAGTCAACTGTTGAATTCCTAATTGGCTGAGGCAGGATTTTTACTTGAAGTAATTTTGCTTTAACATTGCTCATTTCCTAAACTGTAAATGTGCATTCCTCAGAATGTTAAAACATTCATTGTTTATAATCAAAATTTAGCCAGACATCTCGTACAATGTGTCCACCCTGACGCCATCTTAAACTTGTGAATTGAATCATCCCTTTCAAGACCAGTTTGAATTGTAACCTGCCAAGATCTTTGGAGAAGCTAACAGTAATTTCTTCATCGTTCTACATATTGAAAAGAAAATGTTTTTTGGATAGCTTGGGGCAATACTGAATGGTTTTGGTCTTGCAACAATGTAACGTAACAGTACTTTGGAGCATTGTTATTGATGTGATACACTCTCTGATGAGCTCTATTAACTTTTTAAAAAAAGGGATAAAAGAGAAAAAAACTCATACTGCTAGTGGACAAATATGACGTCACTCTGTTACTAAGCGCTACATTTGTATGACTGCGCTGATATTTCTTCATACGTGATATTTGTTCATACTAAAAACAGGTCAATACCTCTGCAACATTTAGGATTGATCATCAAATAATAATTCTTTTTTCATGGACAGCGCCAGTTGGGACATCTTCCACAGTTGATTTACCATGTTACACCATGACAGAAAGTGAGAGGAAGAGTTTTTTTTGTGTATACAAGTGATTATAAGGATCAGTGGCATGGCTAACATTTATTGCCATCCCTAACTGCCTTTGAAAAGATCTTCATCTGATGAAGGGTCTAAGCCTGAAACATCAGCTTTCCTGCTCCTAAGATGCTGCTTGGCCTGCTGCGTTCATCCAGCGCCACACCTTGTTATCTTGGATTCTCCAGCATTTGCAGTTCCTATTATCTCAGTAAATACAGTATTGTGCAATTGAACGCTTTCAGAAAGGAGCGTAGGCTACAATAGGTAAATACGTTATGAAATTTGATGATTCCCATTTACCTAGGATGTAGGAAAGAGGAGGAGATATTGTTAGCGTCAGACAAACAGAGGAACTTCATGCAAATACAGTGCAAATAATACTTGGACTAGTTTCATTATTGTTGTATTAACAGGAAACGATTACAGTGCAGAAAAAGGCCATTTGACCCATCATGTATGTACTGGCTCTTTGGAGCAATTTACCAAGTGTTCTGCTCCCATCTTCTTCCTGCAGTTTTACATAGTATTTACTTTCAGATAATAAACAAAGTTTCCACATATGACAATGAATTTCCAATCTTCCATCACTGGACACATATCTTACAGTCATAAAATAAACAAAGAGCTGTGGATACTAGCAATCTGAAACAACCACAGAAATTCCTGGAGAAGCTCAGCAGGTCTGACGGCTTCTGTGGAAAGGAAGCAGAATTAACCGTTCAAATCCAGTGACCTTCTTATGAAGAGATACAAAAAATACTGCAGATTCTGGAATCCAAGGTAGAAACTGGGAGAACACAGCAAGCCACTGTTAGCTTCTCCAAAGATCACATCAGTCCTGAGGAAGGGTGATACCTTAAAAGTTGACTGCTCCTTTTCCCCTGATGCTGCTTGGCTTGCTGTGTTCTTCCAGCCTTCTGCTTGTCTATTTTCTTATGAAGAAGTATCACTGGACTCAAAATATTAATGCTGCTTTCCCTCCACAGATACTGTCACAACTTACTGAATTTCTCCAAATTGTTGTTTTTATTTTATCTCAGAGTCACTTTCATCCACTTCATACTTCTCTAATTTAAGGCACCAGAAATTATTCAGTAACTGAAGAACACTCAGTTGAGTCCTTGTGATACGGATGGTGATGTCAGAGACAACTGAGCTCCAACAGCAGTATATCACATTAACAATATTTAACTGAGGTGCCATCATTCTCCTAACCACAGCAAGCAAGCCCATTATTTTAGCGATTAATTACTCTAATGCTTCAGTCTGTTTTCTTGATCCTTAGCAGTTAAGGTCATGGGAATCCTTATGCATATGGAATTGACTTTTCCTGTTATTTAGTCTATTTCTGTCTTATCTTTGGCATTCATATATTTTATATTTTATGCATGTTCTCACACCTTCATTCATTGCAACACTACTTGGTATATGTGCATGTATGCTATTTCTAGAAAATGCTGCCTTCCAATATTATTTCTCCTTCCTCTGAAAGTACTGAATCTTTCTAATTTTTGTTTTCTCCAATTTTTTTGTTTCTTTTGGTGAGGCCTCCATAACAATGGGAATTAGTTATACAAGAAACTGCAAGTGCTCTTCACAGTTCCATAGGCGAGCATGTTGGAGCTTAAATATGTGTGATACACAACTCATATATTTTAAATTTCTTTCTAAACTGGAGCACAAACTAGACTGAATTGATTGCAGATATGGTGCATTTTTGGGTGGTTTTTAATAATTCACAGATTTCTCTTCGCAGGCCCTTACACTGAAATTAAAACTCATCACAACATTGTGCAAACAAGTGGAATTGCAAAGTTTATAGCCTGAAGACTGCTGTGCATCTGAATGCTGCAAGGGTGTTTTACTCACTGGACATGTCATTCTGGGGTTCAGAATCCTATTTCTTGGTTGGAGGGAACACGCCTTTATAACATTAGCCACTTACACAAGGGGACGCAATGGCCTAATGGTATTATCACTAAGACTATTGATCCAGAAACTCTGGTAACGTTCTGGAGATCTGGGTTCAAATCCTGCCATGACAGATGGTAGAATTTGAATTCAATAAAAAAAATCTGGAATTACAGGTGTAATGATGACCATGCAACCATTATTGATTGTCCGAAAAACCCATTTGGTTCACTAATGCCCTTTGAGGCAGCTTGGTGGCTCAGTCGTTAGCATTGTTGCCTTACAGTGCCAGGAACCTGGGTTCAAATCCACCCTCAGGTGATTGTCTGTGTGGAGTTTGTACGTTCTTTCTGTGTCTGCGTGGATTTCCTCCAGGTGCTCCGGTTTCCTCCCATAGTCCAAACCTGTGCAAGTTAGGTGGATTGGCCATGCTAAGTTGCCCATAGTGTCTAGGGATGTTTAGATTAGGTGGGTTAGACATGGGAGGGGTGGGTTTAGGTGGGATGGTCTTCGAGACGGGCGATGTGGACTTGTGTCCACACGATAGGAATTCTATATTGCTTCCATCCACAATTAGCAGGTAGGAGAGAGCACCAATTCCTGCTTTCCTTAGGGAGTTCACCTGACTGCAGTCACACAGGTCCTGCAGCAGGGGCTCCAGGTAAAGGAGAAAGACTAGGAGGAGCTGGAGTTTGGGACAATAGTGAACAGACTCCCGGGTCTCCTCAATATTGCTATGATTCCTGCAGCCTCAAACAAGTAACTGAGGCCTTTGTACCCTTGGGTCATTTATTGCATTGACCCTTTAATCAGACATCCTTGCTCAGATGGAAAGCTCAAGTCCTCTCATTTACCCTCCCCCAGTTGGCTGACTAACTGAAAGGGTGAAAGATGATGCTGTTGCAATAGGAAAGATCCTGTGCAAAGCCCATAGCATTTTCCTATGATTCATTCACCAGAGGAAGTTGTCATTGGCTGGACCAGCATTTATTTCTCAATCTAGGTTGCCTTTGACCAAGTAGTGGTGAGCTGCCTTTTTGAACTATTTTAGTTCATGTGCTGTAGGTTGAACGACCCTGCCCAAGAGAGTGTGTTCCAGGATGTTGTTGTGAGAAACAGTGATATACTTCCAAATCAGGATGATGAGTGGCGTGGAGGGGAGCTTACAGGTGGTGGTGTTCCCATGATCTTTTAGCCTTTGCCTTTGAGAAGGTATTGGTTGTGGGTTTGGAAAGAGTAATCTGAGGAGGCTTGCTGGTCTTCTCCAGTACAGCTGGTAGATGGTGCACTCTGCTGCAGCTGAGCATCATTGATAATGGAGTGCTTCAAAGGAAAAGGGTGGCTTTAGACCTATCATTCTCAATGCTTTTCTCAGTTGAGGTGTCATTTCTGGGTTTATCTTAGACTTTTTGATGAACATTGATTATTATGATGAGTCAATAAGTTCAATATCATTGACCACCATGACCAAAGGTGGATTGATGGACCTTGGTCTCTTCTTGTCTCACAGTTTGTGTGTTTCTCTCTTTAGATGGTGACCTCAGTTTGACAGTTCTACTGAAATCCACTCAAAAGCTGAAAATGCCTTCAGGCAGTGGGTCAAAAGATCCCAGAGGAATTTTCACACTGCATTGAAGACAGAAAGCCAATTGCTTTTATATAAATGTAAAGGTTGTTTCCTAGTTAACTGAGGCAATGCTGAAACTTAAAAAAAACAGAAGGAAGATTTGAGCTAGGCACAGTGATATTTGATTTATGTTTTCCACTGTTAAGAAGGAAAAGTGCCTTATTTCTTGGGAACTGGCAGCCTTTTAGATGAATCGTGGGACTATGTTGTTTTGAAATTCTAGGTGGAATTGTACAGTGGTCTGAGCAACTTGGGCCACGGCGACAATAATGGCAAGGCCCCATCTTGACTTCAGGTGCAATATACATCTTTTGTATATCTCACAAACTGTAATGCAATCACTGCTAGGCAGTAGCAAGATGCCAGATGTAGGGATTAACCATTGTTTAGTGCCTTGTTAATGGCAAAAATCGACTCATGGGCACCAGCCATGTACACCACATGCCCATGGTACATTAATAATCTATTTAGAGGACACTTCTATGCTGCACATCAAGCGACAGCACCAGCTATCATTGCAATGCTATTGCAAGGATGCTGTGCATTCAAGAATGGGCACCCAGCCCATAGACTAGACGGGATGACATTCTTTTGCATGCTGTCATTATGCTCACTCACTACGTGCTGCTTACTTACCATTTTTGTACTTTGTCTGCACAGCCAAAGGTACCAGGGTCATATGACTGCTATTTTTGCTGAGCCATTTACGGCGGGCACAGCACTGGGAAGTTGGTCATGGGTGTCAGCAGACTTTGGCCAAAGGAAGAATGATAGCCTTTGTTTAGAGGTTCCTCGCAGACTAAATCAAGGTCAATCTCTGATAATGAATCTGGAATCCAGGTTAGCTCAGTGTAGTGATTTAGGAATTTTTAAAATTCATTTAGGTTATGAGGGCATCACTGACAATGCCAGCATTTATTGCCCATCTCTAATTGTCCAGAGGGCAGTTAAGATGCAATCACATTGTTGTGGATCTGGAGTCACACTTAGGCCAGACCAGGTAAGGATGGCAGTGTCCTTCCCAAAAGGATGGATTACAGTTAGGGTTTTCCTGACAATTGGCAACAGAATATTGGTCTCTTAATTCCAGGTTTTAATTGAATTCAAATTCCACCATCTGCTATAGCGGGATTCAAACCCAGGTCCCCAGATCATTGCCCAAGTCTCTGGATTAGCAGTCCAAGGATAATACCGCTAGGACATCATCTTCTCTCACCCTTCTCCTCACAAGATGTCAGGAACTGAATGGTGAACAACACACCACCGGTCTTGACTCTTTCTACCCTGGTGTATACTGTTTTCCTCACAGACTGAGAAAGAAGTAAATATTACAGGGGATAAAAGAGGGTGGCACATTACTGTTGCAGGTATGGACACAGATGTGTAGGCAACAGAGAGGACATGCAGGTTTAGTACTGTCAGGGCTGGGAGTGGGCGAGAGCAATTGGGAAAATGTTGTAGACAATAGTGAGAGTGAGAGGACATGAGCGAGGGAGTTGGATAGAGGAGCAAAGATAGAGTAAGGGTGAGGTATTGGAGAGATGGTGTTGGCAGTTATGTTGGTCTTGTGAAGAGGGACATTGACTTTCTTCCTAAAGTGTTGAGCAAATGGTTGAGACTATTTTAACCTTGACCAGGCTGACATGGTCTGATGTTGTGGCCTTACTGTTTTTCTTTGGGGGTACAATGTCTTCCAGCAGGGCCTTCAGGACCCTGCCAACAAAGCAGGGCACCAATTTTCCCCTGAGTGCCATGATTTGGGCAAATGCCAGCAGCCGTGTGGTTCAAATCTGAACTAACAATACTTTACCTGCACAACATATTTTTTAAAATGGTGTGGACATACAAAGTCGGTCAGTTAATTTCTGGATAGCCTGTGATGTGAATGGTTTGGGGAAGAATACATGGTATGATGGGGTGATAGTCAGACATGAGAGATGGGATGCAGTAGATAATTAATGGGATGGCTTTGGTAAGACACAGCAAGATAACATGCTGGGCATCATGTGACAAACTTCGAAGAAAACTCAACACAAATTGGACTCACCAAAAACTGCAAGATTGAGCCCATGATTTCTGACAGTGTAATTTTAACAAGAGTATAACTGTATCAGGAAACAGTCTGATACCAGATAACAATCCATTAATGACTCAAATGCAAATTGATAAGCCACTTCCAAATGTGGAATTTGAGAAATAATTGGGCACGGATTTTGAATAATACATGGAGGAACCATCAAATTTTACATTGTCAAGAAAAGTGATTCAATTATCATAGCTGTGCCACCTCAACAAAAGATCCCTCTACTAATTTCAGTATTATCTTTCTTTTTTGCAACATCCATTTCAACTTTTATTTTTCAGTTATTAATTCACTTGCCTCTTCAGTTATGATGCATTTTCTAAGGATTTCATCTTTTCCTATCTTCGCTTTCTTATTTCTGTACTTTGGTGTTGATCCTGAAATTGTACATTCCAGTTACCAATTCATTGATGACTGGTATGTTGTTCAAAAACCTGTCATACTTTCAAACTCTTGTTAGATCACCTCTGAATCTCACAACAAAAGCTTATTGTTCCAGAACAAAAATTTTTGGCCCTCTGTAGATTTTGATGTTTTCCTGAACAAAATAAGACATCTAAATCCCCACATACCTGACCCTCGAAAATTATGATTAATTTGCTTTTCTACTCAATGTTGCTGTTTAAAAACCTAGGTTCCTAAAGTCTCCTTTTTTAATAGCTATTACTTGTCCTCCCACTTTAAAATTCTGCATATCTGAACCTTTTTTTCAACGATATCAGTAATTTGAGGCAGGATGTATGGTTAGTCTGATGTGCTTGAGAGGATGAAAAAAGTGAATTCAGAACACAAAACCAAAACAAACAGGAGCAGGAGTAACAAGGTGTAGAGCTGGAGGAACACAGCAGGCCAGCAGCATCAGAGGAGCAGGAAAGCTGACGTTTTGGGCCTAGACCCTTCTTCAGAAATGGGAGAAGGGAAGGGGGATCTGAAATAAATATGGAGAGAGAAGGAGGTGGATAGAAGATGGATAGAGGAGAAGCCAGGTGGAGAGGAGATGGACAGGTCAAAGTGGCGGGGATGGAGCCAGTAAAGATGGGGAGATGGGGAGGAGATAGGTCAGTCCAGGGATGATGGACAGGTCAAGGGGATGGGATGAGACTTGTAGATAGGAGATCAGGATGGGGCTTGAGGTGGGAGGAGGGGATAGGTGGGAGGAAGGACAGGTTAGGGAGGTGGGGACGAGCTGGGCTGATTTTGGGATGGGGTAGGGAGAGGGAAGATTTTGAAGCTTGTGAAGTTTACATTGGTACCATTGAGCTGCAGGGTTCTGGTCTAGGCCTGAAACGTCAGCCTTCCTGATCCTCTGATGCTGCTTGGCCTGCTGTGTTCATCCAGCTCTACGCCCTGTTATCTCAGATTCTCCAGCATCTGCAGTTCCTACTGTTTTAGGAGCAGGGATAGGTCATCTGACCCATGAAGCCCAATCCACCATTATATAAGATCATGGCTGATCTTTCCATGGACTCAGCTCCACACACCCATCCGCTCAGCGTAACCCTTAATTCCGTTGCTGTTCAAAACTCTACCTGTCTTTGCCTTAAAACCATTCAACAAACTAGTTTCAACTTTTTCACTGGACAGGGAATTCCACAGATTCACAACCCTTTGGGTTAAGAAGTTCTTCCTCAATCAATGCTAAATTTCCTCCCCCTTATTTTGAGGCGATGCCCCCTAGTTCTAGTTTCAAATACTCATGGAAAGAGCCTCCCTGTTTCTATCTTGTCTATTCCCTTCATAATTTTATATGTTTCATTAAGATCCCACGCACTCAAAATTCTTCTGGATTCCAATGCATATAATCCTAGTATACTCCATTTCTCCTCATAAGTCAACCCTCTCAATTCTGGAATCAACCTAATGAACCTTGTCTGCACCCCTCTGGTGCCACTTTGGATCATTAGTTATTTATTTACACAATGCAAGCATTGTTGGAACATTTACTTTTTACTGACAATCTCTAATTGTCCTTGAAAAGGTGTTGATGAACTCCATCAGATGTAGGTCACCCAGTCCTGGTGTCTGCTAAGCCTGCAGGTCCATTAATTCACCTAAAACCTTTTTCCTGGTGATTCTGTTTATTTCAAGTTTATCTGTCCATATCATCTCTTGAATTTCCGTTGTCTTTAGAAAGTTTTCTACCATGAAGTGAATCACACTAAGCCTGTTCTGTCCCTCTGAGATTTCTTTGGTTTCCAATATCAAATTTCATACACACTCTAGAGGACCAACATAATCTTTCCTTTCTGTTTTCATATTCAAATACTTCTAATGTCCCCTATTCTGTTCTTACATTACTGGCTAGATTTCCCTCACTTTATTTTCTACCTTTTAAATAGCCTTTTTAGTCATTTTTGCAGGTTCTTACAGAGATTTCATCACAAATGTTTGTGATTTCTATAAAGCTTCTTTCAAATTGATACTATTTCTAATTTCCATATCTTGCCAGATGATGCATCCTTCTAAGAGAATTTTCATTCTTATTGGGATAAATCTTTGCTGAGAGTTGTTAAATAGCTTCTTAAAAGTATGCCACAGCAATGCTACTCTCCTACCTTTTAAATTAGTGTCCCAGTTCACCTGAATCAGTTCTGCCTTCATGCCCTCATGTTTATGTTTATTTTAGTATAAGACACCAGTTGTGGACTCATCATTTGCTCTTTCAAACTGCGCATAAAATTCTAACATTTTATGATCATTGTCACCTAGAGGCTCCTTTTCTATGAGTTTATCAAAGGGTAGTAACACTTACTCCTAGAATTCAGCTGTTTTGTCCATGTTTGAACCAAAGGTATCATGAAACTTTGATTATGAGCCCAAACTGAGCAGGATTTTTCTTGGGTTAGATCCATTTGTCCTGAATTTCTATCACTTTACCAATGATTGAAATGAGGCTGATGGGCAGTCAGGAAGATGTTATGTTGTAGCTTTATTATACCTCTGTTGGAGGTACATGTCTCCAGTTCTAAGCTACTCAAACTGTTCAGTATCTATCCCATTCAGCATAATTGCTGCGCTCCAAAGGATGATGGAAGACGTTGCCTGTGTGAAAAACAGACATCTGTCTCCTTCAGAGCAGTACAGTGGCCAGTCCAACCAATGCTGACATGGACAGTGCATCTGCGACAATAAAAAGACCATTGCTGGGACAGTACTTCATTGGTTTTGATCTCCTCTGATATTTCTCCAAGTCCCCTCCTTCCTTCATTCATCTAGAGATGCTTTCTTTGAAGCAAAGAAAGTTAAGAGTGGTCCTGATTAAGTGGTAGAGTTCGGGTAGCAGAAAGAAACTGATCCCCTCAGCAGAGGCATCAATAACAAGAGACAAAGACTTAGGATAAGAGGCAAAAAGCTTTCAGGGGATTTCAGAAAGAATTTTTATTCAGTTGGTGGTAGATATCTGGAAGTGTGGTTGAGGTGAGAATGATCACAACCTTTAAGAAATATTCATATGGACACTTGAAATGCCACAGTGTGTGCAGCCAAGTGCTGGAAAATGCGACTGGAATAGATAGGTGCTTGATGACTGTGTAGACAAAATAGGTTAAAGGTACTCTTTCCTTGCTGTAAAATCCTATGACTTTGATCGTCCCTTCCATTTGTTTGTCTATTCTTCATGTGTGGGTCTCAACAGTGAATGTTAAAAGCCTATAAGTGGATCAATCAACACCCTATTCTGAATTCAGCTGTCATTTGTATGGGTACTGTAGTGTATAGTGTTGCAAAGTTGGGTAGAGTATCTGTGGATTAGAAGGCAGGATGTTAGATTTGATGTTTGTAAAATGATGTCGGGGGAGAGAGTACATGGTCTTTTTAAAAGATGGTGTCCTATTTTTAGGCCTGGAAATTTAAAACAAAAGTCTGCAGGATGCAGATGTACAGAGAGTTCTTGAAATTCAAACATTGTATCAAAGGGTTATGTTGTTAGCAGGCAAAGCATCATTTTTACCAAGACAGCAGATTTTTAAATGTAGCCAATTAACTTAAACCAAGCCCTAGATACCAAAACTCAAATAAATTTAAATCTGAAAGTTTTGACAACCTAGGATTAATCCTGTTGTAAGACATTAATAGATCATCAAGGGCATAAAAGAAGAGGGCATTTAAAAATCGGTATGAGAGTCAACTGTGGTCTGCCAGTAGAAGAGCTCTCAGCTATGAAAGAAAGAATCACTAGCTTTCATAGGATCCTCTAAACTCTCAGAAAACCTAATTTGTAAACTAAAGGTACAGTAGTACTCTTTGCTAATATCCCTGACACAAGAATTCAATGGAGAAAGGCATTCCTGACAGAGGAATGTGAAGGAGAAAGGTGTTCCTGACAGCAGAACACCAGAGAAGGCAAAGGGCATTCTGGAAGACTTGTTCTGGCTGTAATTTTGAGAGACTAAGTTTTAATTTATTTTTCTTATTATTTTGGTTTATACAGGTGGGAGAAGAGCATTCCATTAGAGTTTAGCTTTATTCAGGAATAGTTAGTAGTTAAGGGAGAATTGTTTGGTTTGTTAGTAGTTCTGTTAATTTGCTTACTCTTAGGGCTAGATAAATAAATTGTTACTTGTTGATTATAGGGTGAATGAAAGGATTTTGTTTTATTTAACTACTCCTTCATAACAGATTGGAAGGTGAGAGGGAGTTTTATAACAATTTTCACACTTCCTTTAACAGATTATGAGGAGAGGCAAGCTTCTCTGGGTATTTTGGTTTTAGGTATCATGGGGGGAGTGGGTTGGATGACCTCTGCTTCATAACAATAGTTACCAAGACTTGCAATATAGCTGATTTTAGTCCCCAATGTACAGCTTCCCAAACTGTGGATTGTACCCCCAGAGGAGTCACCAGTCAAGATTTTAGGGTATTGAGTCTGAAGCAGCAATGGCTACCACCTTGGTCTAATCACATAACTTCTATGTGACCCCTTTAAAATACTTGGACTATTCAGTGTGCCCGAATTGACTGCTCACAGAGGCCCAATTTCCTATTGTATGCGAGTCCATGTCAGAAAGTAGGTGGTCATTCTGCCTGCCTTTTCATTAACTGCCCCTCAAGGAAGATGGAGGAAGGCTGGTGTTGAAGCGGAGGGAGATGGTGGTGAGCAGTGAGGACAAGGAGGGGAGGTGGAGATCTTTCCACATCTATTTGATCCCCCACTGACACCAGAATTACTCCATTTCTCTCAACTCTTGTGCTATTCCCTCCATTCCCTCCACCTCTTCCAAAAAAAACTTTCACTTGGGGTTACGTAGAATCTCATACATGAAAATGAGGTCACACCAGAAAAGGATTTGGGAAACAATGACTTAGTAGTTTATGAACCCAAAGGTCAAAATTTATCACTCTTCAACATGATGAAAGCAAACTGCAGTTGTGTAGCACACTGACACGATCAATCTTTATTGGCTGTGAAAAAATACATTTGTTTTGGAGTCCTTGATAATAATTGAAGGTGACAATGAATAAGGAATGATAAAATGTTAATGACAGTAATTGACTCTGGCTTTTCATAGTTTCCCCTTTATTTTGTGCAACAATACATTGTTCAATTGCTAATCCTACTGGTTTCTGCTGTTGCCTGGGGACAGATACAGCAATGAACCTATACGCTCATCATTGTACCAGAGAAATGGGGTCAGACTATAAATGAATGAGAAAACATAGCTGCAATTTCAAGAGGACAGCCTTAGGCTGCACTAGTTTCAAAAGTGAGTGATTTTTTGAAAGTAGTCCTGATCGTTCAGTTGGAAATAGACTGTCTCAAGCAATGACTGGACATTACAGACCTATAGCCCAAACTAGTGCCTGAACTACTGATGAGCAGGGACGACCTCTCAATCCCCATGTGGAAAGGTGAGAAATCAGCCCTAGTGTCAACTCTAAAGATCCTGACTGAAAAATCTGCGAGTGGTTAGGAAAAGAGTAGAAAATTATTTATAACAATTTGGAAAGTGAAAGGATTTTGTTTTAAGAGGGAGGGATGATTTAAAAACTGTAATCTCATATGAAGACAGCATCAACAATTTATAATCTTTCATTCAAAAATAAACCTATTCATTTACTCCTTTATCAAAAGTATAGGACAGGGTTTTGAGAAGAGGTGCTAGTTCTCATTTGTCCATGTACTTTGGTTGTCGCTGTGGATCTGAGTCCATTAGTTAGATTTTCACTCTTATTTTATAACATGCATTCAGCTGTCTGGGCCCTAAATTTCAGAATTCCCTCCCTACAGCTCTCTGTCTTTCTACTTTGCATTCCCCCTTTAAAACAGTCTTTTAAATCGACTTCTTTGATCAAGCTTTCGATCATCTGCACATGTCTCCTTATGTGAGTGGGTGTCATATTTTGTACATTAATACCTCTGTGAAGCACCAACACAAATTGATGTTTTCTTATTCTGACACCAATGAGTGTCTCTGTATATGCTAATAGCTTGTGAACTCCATGTAGTCTGTGCAGCTTGCTGTTCATGCTCAAGGACTATTGCTTTTAGTATTTCTGTTGAAAATGGAGTGATACAATCAACTTTCTCTTGAAAATAGTATCACTAATAGTTAATAAGGAGATTACAATCACTGCAATGCTTGAGTGAGAGCCAATGTAGGTCAGCGAACAGAGAGATGATAGGGAACAGGACTTGATATGAATAAAGACACGGACAGCAGAATTTTGAACGACCTTGTGTTTAAAGACTGATGCAGGAGATCAGCTGTGAGTGCATTGGAATAATTGAGAATAGGGGCAACAAAGGCATTAAAGAGGATTTCCACAGTATACGAGCTGAAATAGCTGAAATCAGTCAATGCTATGAAGGTAGAAATGGGCATCTAAATCTCTAATGAAAAAAGCACATGTGGTTGTTGGAACATTTTAATTATATAGTCCATTGTTAAACATGTTTAGAGAACTGGCATAAAGATGTCTGGCCTTCAGTAACAGAAATGAAGTTGCAGACATTATCAACTATATGCTGCCTGCATTACATATTTGGGGAAAGGTTTTCTCCGAAAGTATAAATTCAAGTTCAGCTATAATGAGGTATAATTAAGGGACATTATGTTCTTATAGAACTCCTCCAATACTTTTCAATATATATTAATAGTATTCATTAAGCCATGCAGTTCAGAAATGTCTCAATACTAAACTCCAGTTGTATTTGCTTAAAAACAGTAGCATTTGTATCCATGCACCTTGCTTGGCTAGGTTGGTGGAAATAAGCCAAGATCTCATTTCTGTTCACTGATATGACAATATCGGTCAAGTATGCCTAATTCAACACTGCACCACAACAGTTTCAAGCTCACCAACCTGTAGCAAATTTTCAGCTTCTGTTTCTTCTCCGAGTTTAGTAAGAAAGAAGCATGAAAATCAGCTAGCACTGTGGAACTGCATCTCATTGTAAACCAGCACCTTCAGTAAAGGAGAGGAAAATACTGGAAAAAACAATAAAAGGTTTAAGTTTATAACATGTCAACTGATATATGAAAGTTTGTAGTGAACACTTCTGCAACTCCCGAGGCAAAAATTTCATTGTATTTTAATCAGCAAAATTAATATTCAGCTCATGCATATCCAGGGACAGATGATATAATCTGTATATTTGCACTATCACTTGTTTTGAAAATCAAAAGAAAAAGAGGAAAAAGGGGTTATTTGGTTATTGAGAAGTCACTTTCAGTAATGCTCCCATCTGGATATTTGCAACTCCCAACCATTAAGCCCTAGGTTGTAAATGAGTGAAAAGCAAATACTTTTCCAAAGGACTTAAGAATCAGTAATTTAATGTCAAAATTGCTGTCTCACTTAAGATGAATGGTGCATTGGCTGCCCTAAATAAGATTCTATTCTGCTTATTAAGTAAAGAACAAGAAATGGAAGAGCAGGGCAAAGCAAAGTAGGAGTTTTCTTAAAATACAAAAAATGCCAAGCAGGACATTGTGACTGTATGATAATGGTGTTAGGTAGTACTGTAGAGTGCATTTCAGTGTATTTTTATTCTCAATTGCATTTGCAAATCCTCCCTCATGCAGCAGCACAAAATGAAGTCATTTCATGGTTCATTTGAAAGGAACCATGTTAGCTTTTTACTAATGGTGCACTTTTATACCAGGGTGGGATTGTGAATTGCATTTGCTTGTTGGAATTCTTGCAGTTTTTGTTCTGCATTTACATACACATATATGTCTGAAATGTAACAGCATAAATGATTGACATTCTAAATGAAATGAAAATATAGCGATGATTTAGCAATAATATCAAAATAATTTATTTTTGAAATTGTAATGGACTTATTTCATTGATTTATTATTTATTTATGTAAATTTTCCCTCAACTGATGATACACAAAATGAATGACACACAACATAGTGGGAAACAGCTTCATTGTCATTTCACAGCTTTGCATCATTTGATTACAAAGTTATTTGAAGTGATATTTCATCATTTGTAAAATGCAATTCCATTACTTGCCTGATCAAATTTGACATGAAATGGGTAGAGGGGTTTTGAAGGGTTAAATAGTAAAATAGTAAGTATTTATCATTTAGTTACTAAATTTATACTCACATCACTTGTGGAATTCCACAGACATTAAAAGCACTATTTTGAGATCAATAAGAAATTGATCTGGTATCACCAGCCTTGCTCAGGCTACTTGTGATATTTGAACTTAGATAATTAATATTAGTGGACTATTCAACCACAGACATAATGGTGAATAGTCCAGACCCTGGTTTCCTCCCAATGACCATATACAAACATGTGCATGTGTTAGAGAATACTGAACTGTAGTTATTTTTCCCCTCCTCCTATTTGGGAATGTATATCTTAACTGATACAACATGACAAAAAAAATACTGACCAAGGATCAACTGATGCTTTTCATTACATGGATGGCATTGATTAGGACAACATTTTTATTACGCTGTTAATTTTCCTGAAAGAGGTGGCAGTGAGTTGTCTTCTTGAACTACTGCAGCTCATTTTAGAGCAGGTATACTCACAATGCTATTAGGGAAGAAATTCCAGGATTTCGACTGAACAAACGTGAAGAAACAATGATCTAATTCCACATCAGGACGATGCATGTTTTGGCAGGGAACTTGCATTGGTTGATCTCATCTTTCTAAATGGTTGAGGTCACAGGTTGGGAAGGTGCTGTCAAACAAGCCTGGGTGAGCTTCTGCAGGATTTTTGCAGATGGTACATAGTGCATCAGTGGTAAAGGAGTGAAGGTATTTGATGGGGTGCCAACTAAATTGGCTGCTTTGTCCTGGATGGTGTCAAGTTTTTTGACTATCATTCAGGCAAGTAGATGGTGGATAGGCTTTGAGGACTCAGAAGGTGAGTTACTCACCACACATTTCACAGCTGATGTCTTGCTGTTGTAATTACATATTTACATGGCTGTCAATTTAGTATCTAGTCAATGGTTATCCCAGGGATTTTTCTAAAGGGGGATTCAGTGATGGTGATATTTTGGAATTTCAAGGGGCAATGTTTAAATTCTCTCTTTTTGGAGATAGTCATTGCCTGGTATTCACTGTGTATGTTTTACAAAGCAATTGGACTTCAATGACATAAATATTTTGAACTGTGATTTTTTTCTAACTGAATTTTGCTTTGCTTACTATAAATCTGTCACTTCTGTATACTGTTTAATTAGCAGAAAATCAATTAAAGTCGATTGCCCTCAAACTTCCATAGAACTCATGTTAGGTAGTCCTAACAGGGTCTACAAGTATGGGCTCTGATTTGGCCTCATTTGGCCATTGCTTAGCGTAACTCAAACATGATCTGTAGGTTGAAATGTGAGGGTTCTGTGGGTATGAATCTTGATGTAATCAGATCATAATCTAGTTAACAATCTCTTCACAACCTGTGGAATGCTTGTTATTCAATCTATGTCTTTGGCTGCTCAATCATGGCTTGTCCCTGCGTGGGATATTGACCTGGCTGAATTCAATGTTGTTACTTTCATGCTCTTACAGAAAGGAAAGCAAAGACATGTCATTAGGTTAACCTCCTTATCCAACTGTTTATTCATCATGTGTTTGTGTAACCATTGAATGAATAACAAAGGGTGATTACACCGTTTGGGAGATCCATACCTTCCTGTCATTACATAACTTCCAGCAATACTTGTAGTAATAATAGCAATTGCAACAATATCATTATTGCTATGGTTGAGATCAATGAACCTTTAAAGTCCAAAATTTGTATCAAGTGTCCTGAAAAATGCTGACAACATGATAACGCATCATATAAATTCAAATAACCTTTCCAAAAATCAAACCACGTAGCATTAACAAGGTTTCAGCTACATTATGGTTGGGCCTTTGACAGCTATGTCAGAGGCAGGAAGGCTAACAAAATGGTTTAGGGTTGCACAGGATCATGGTCCTGATGTTTTTCCCACTGCTGAGCTATTTTGCTCATTGACCCACTGAAACACCAATTAATGGCATTTTTTTTGACTATTTCATGACGTTCATTGACTCGAACTGCATCATTGAATTTGGTACTGCAGTTGTTCTGAAACGATGAGTTAAATAGTCTGCATGTTGTTGATGCTGTGATTTTGGTGTGGAAGTAGTAATATTGCTTTTTCTCCCACCAACAATCTGTCAAATATTACAGTCTCATTAAAAAATTAAATCTTAAAAAGATTTGCACTTTGCTATCCCACAGCACTGGCATTTTGCACGTGGGTGTGCTGATCAGACTGCAGTTGCATATCCCACCCACTAGCAATCTGACTCAGCTTCCCACACAGCATGTAGTAAAGCGACAGATAAGAAATGTGTTACTGTGACTGACCGAAGGAGGTAGAAAGACATATGATCTTGTTGGTTCCTTGGGAAACAAGTAATGAAATCAATGAATGTACATACCTGTGGGATTTACAAGATTAAATATAGAAGGTACACACATGCCCTTTGTGCGCATTTATGTCCATAAATAATGATTACCCCTTCTAAATGGTAAATATTGAGAAGAGGACTATGAAAATATTCCACTCAGCGAGCGAAATCAGCACCTTTACAAGGTCAAACTTAAAGGAATTATTTAAAATACAATTCCTGTATCTAATCCATCCTCTATACCAGCAGTAACCCCATAAAAGCCACATGCCAAATACTGAATGCGCACTCAACTCTTCAAATCTCAGTCCCTTCACATATCAATAGACATCAGCAACACCCACCAAACACTGCCACTGTGATTGAGTGCGTTAATACATTGCCATCATGGTCACTCTCTGAAATAGTTCTCCAGAATTCTCCACAGCTTAAATCACAAAGCAACTAGTCATTATCTTTCACGATGCACCATGTATAATACATTTATTCCATGCTTGATAAATATGAGTGTTCCAGAACTGGGTATCTGGTGAGCAGAGAATAATTAGAATAAAGCAAGTAGACATTGTCGTCATAGATAATGCCATCATGTTATCCATTGTGTCTACCAAAATAGCTTTATTTTACAAAATGTTTGTACCAAAAATGAGAAACCATTGCAGATGTCAGATGATAATATTGTTCACCTGAGTTAAGGAGTTATGTAAATAAATTGAAGAAGCTCAGAAAAGGTTTTCCAGACTAATTCCTGGAATATGCAGAAAGTCTTTTGGAGAGAGGTTTGACAGACTTGGCTTGTATCACTGAAATTGAGAAGAATAACAGTCTGCTTGACTGAGACGTATGTAGGATCCTGAGGAGTCTTGATAGAGTAGATGTGGAGAAATCATTTATTCTGATTTGAAAATCTAGAATTAGCAGTTATTGTTCAAAAATAAAAGGATCCTCATTTTAAACAGATGGGATGAATTTTTTATCACACAGTTGTTGAGAGTCTTTGGAAATCTCTTCCTGAAAATGGGGTGGAAGCAGAGTCTTTGAATGTTTTTAAAGAAGAGATTGAAAGATTCTTGTTGAGCAAGGGGGAGAGAAATTATTCTGGGGAAGGCCAGAATAGGGATTTGAAGTTACAGTCTGATCAGACATGATCTCATTAAATGGCAGAGCAAGCTTGAGGGACCAAGTGGATTATTCCTGCTCCTATGTACTTATGGCTTTAAGTTTTTTCTCTCTGCCTGGCAGTTTTGAGGTAAAGTTAGCAGATACCAGTCTATTCTGACAACAAAGTCTGCACCAGCAAAGTGCTAGTGCTGATTTCAGGTGTTGCATTTTGTGATTTTTGTTCATGCACTCGTGATACATCTGCGATCACTTTATCTGTTGTGGTGAAGGGATAAATCTCTGGGATGCTTTTCTTACGGCTTTTGCACTAATTTTCAGCCATATTGTCGGTTTTTCTTTCAAGGGTGGTCCCAGAAAGTTGAACTGCATGAATCAGGTGTCATCTTATGACATAGAATGGCACTCATTAGGATGGTTTCAGTGAAGATTTAGCAGCAACAAGGAAATCCTTAGAACTCGAGCTATCATTCCCCTCCAGTCCACTCCCCTTCACTCCATGGAACCATGTCAGTTTTGGAGAGAAATTGGTTGAAGCTTTTTAAACATACATGTTTAGCTCTTAACAAAATTGTTGGTTAATCTTGTGGCTGCTTACGATACATGCACGTGCTTTAGACACATGGATATGATGGGTTCAGGTATTTCACCGCATCAAGACTTAAAAAAAAGTGTTCCCCTCATCTGAAGTGAAAATGGACACATGCCTGTGTACTTGATCATTAAAGTCTGGAAGGAGATTTTCCCCATGAAACAAAGTTCAAATTTTTTTTAAAAAATTGCCAAAATATCTTTTTTTTAGGAAGAACTAACTGTTGTTATCACATCAGGCATATTGAACGCAAAAAAAGTCTCTTGCACAGAGAAACAATGTGTCCCAATGATTATTCGCACATCTATTTCAGGAGAGACAGGTGTCATTTACTCCAAAATTTGTTCTAGCAGGAACAATTTGGATCTGAGAAACTGCAGCAATTTTAATTTCAGTTCATCTCCAAAGTGCAATGTGACTTTTTTAAAAAAATCAGTACTGCGCTGTTACTGAGACTTAAATTATTCGTTAATTATTCATATAAAGAATGCATGTACACTGGATGAAAGTTAAGCTTGAAAGATCCTTTGCCATGGGTTGGTGCCAAATCTGTCACCCGCTCTTTGACTCATCACTTTAATGATGGCATACTTACTTTCCTTCAGAGCATTTTTTTCTTACCCCCTCCTTTCATTGCTTCTTTCTCTGTGTAGCTCCCAAACCCTTGGAACACTGTTACAGTGTGCATTTCTGTTTTAAGTCTGTGCCATTGGGAGAATGGAGCTGTAGTGCCTCTTGTTTTGGAAACAGGTTTGACGGGCACTTGCTTGTTGATTTGATGACTAGACCTGTACCTAAATTACTTGGCATGTTTACAGAACGGTTTTGTTTTATTTTGCAATCGGGAGCAATGCAAATTGCCATTTCATGGTTGGGAAGGAATATTTAATAATTTTCAAAGCTGTCTCAATTCCTGTGAGGTGGAGGGGGGCAAAGTATTTTGAAAGCCAGCTTTGAGGTAGCGAGTAACTGCTGCATTTTATTGATTTTTCGATTGCTTTTTTTTTCATTGGAAAGCACGGATCGTCTACCTTTGCAACTATTATTTAGCTTGTCTTTTGACGTGTTCGTGCTATTTTGTGTGTGTGTGTTCCGCTATCACTAATCACTATTCCGACATCACTGGGAATGTTCTAGGCATTAACACATTTTCTTCTTCTGTGGACCGCGGGACCTATTAAAAAGAAACAGAAGGATCAAGAATTGCTTGCAGTTCCCGCAGTCTGAGAAAATCACTTTTGTTGTTCTCTCCTAAGCAGAGAATGTGGGGATGGAGATTTCAGCGTTGACTGTATGTTTCTTCTGGGAACGGCTGCGGTTTAGCTGGGGAGATGAATGGTCGTACTAGTTGGATTAATTCCGTGCATCGCTGTTTTTTAAAATTTTTTTGGTGGGGGGGGCGCAGGGGAAAAACATACTTAATTATTATTGTAAATATTTCTTTGGCGTAGCCGAGCTGATGCATCGCCCTCTGTAAATTTTTTTTGTTTGTTGTTGCTTTGGCGGATGCTTTGGGTTTGTTGCATTGATTCTGGCTCCTCATTTAGAGATGTGTCCGTCTCTTCTCTCTTTTGGAAATTGTCAGCTTCGCCGTCCAGGGGGTCTGGTCGAGCCGCGGCTGTAAGACGTTCCCCATTGACTCGTCACGTACAAAATGCCAGTGTGACCGGCTCTCCAGCTTCGCCATTTTGGCTCAGCTCTCGTCAGATTCGGTAAGTCCTTTTTATTTATTATGATTATTTTGGAGGAAATGTTGCATTTCGTCTCGAGGGAGCGAGAAAAAAAAAACAAAAAACAGCGCAAAATCTGCAGGTCAGAAGACATTGCTCGCCACTAACGGGGGCATGACACCTGTATTTAAAGGCTGACATTTCAGTTCAAAAAATCTATGTGTTTGGGACTGCTGTGTCTATTAACAAACTAGCATTTAACCCACCGCTGCTGGCATTAGAATAAATTGCAATCAGCATTTATTAAGATGTCCTGCCCAGATGTTTTCACCTGATATTAGTCTGAATTACCATGTTTTGTGGTCAATTACCTCAGTTGTGGAGGAGTGGAATGGCTCAACACTCACAAATGCTGTCAAATACAAACCTGTTTTACATGTGAAAGTAAATACGTTGCAAGCAGCAAACCATCTCCGTTCCTTATGTGACTGTGGATGTATTACACATTTCTGTAGAAAGGAATTATCTAAATGAAATACTTATTTTGGAACACAGTATCTCCATCAGAATGTTCTCTAATGTTATGATGAATATTCAGAGATTTGTTGAGTTCCAAAAGATCAAAATGCTTATCTCTAATCAATGCAAATGATTTCATATTAAATATAAATGATACAATCAATTAGTGACATAATAAATAAATAACAAGTAATTTTATGCCAGGATGATTGGCTAAGTGGCACAGCTATAAGATAAACATTTCCTAAACGTTCTGCCATATGTGTTTTTTTGTCAACTGCATTTAACTAAACAGTTTAGGAAATGTTTGTGAGCTTGGCACCATGTGTCAGCCCAAACTCATTCTTTTTGCCACGGCTGTACGTTATAATAGCATGAGGAAGTCAAACTATTGAGCTCAGTTGAACATGTTACATATGATTCTCTCAGTTCCACCCAATCATCAAGATAAAATGTAAAATTATTGGACTATTTTGCTTGTATTGCCATTGGAATTTACTCTTTATTTGAGTGGACTGTGAGTAAGATGGATGCTAGTCATGATGTCAGATAGAAGCTGTTTACAATCATCCATAATAAGAGTTAAAAACCCTATGATCTCTTGGAATGTTATTTTGTATTAATAGTGATATAAATGTATTACTTTGATTTATTGGCAAAAAAGCATAAGACCCTGCAGCTAAGGATTTTCTTTTGGTCTTGTAAGCAAGTGTGTCACACAGCTAATGTTGTCAACTAATACTTCATTTAGACACATTTTATTTCATGATTATTATATAATCGAATGCCAAGTCAATGCATATTCATATACATGTGTACCTGTGTGTTAAATGACATGGCAGTCATTCTAATGGTTCTCCTATAGTGACATCTATAATGAAAATCCCACTGTCAATGCATGTGGTGCTACAATGGAATATATGTATATCAAATTCATGTCAAATATTTTTAAAAATAAAACTTATAAAATCAGCAAAAAAGGGTAAATAGTAGGTATGCACAAGTTGCTGATTTTCACAAAAAGACATAGTATATGTTGACATGTAAGGAGAATATTGTGACCCCACCATCAAGCAGTCAAATTAGTTTTTGCATTCAGAGGATTTTTTTGTGCATGGGAATAGTGATGGTATAAATAATAACAGGAACCCAAATGGGTCAGGCAGCATCTAAAAAACAAAGATGAAATCTTAGTAAGGGTAGTATTTAAAGATCTGTTGAAAGCTCTGGAGATTTTACTTAACCAGTTGGTGATGTTGGCAGTTAATTTTCTCAGCAAACATGTGTTTGTGCCCATTAGTTATTGTTGCTGAAGTGATGTATATCTGTGGAATAGATTATGATTATAGTTGCGTTATTTGTTGTAAAGTTAGTGATTCTGGGATAAAATTATTCCATCAAAGGCATGATATTGCTTTACAGGCATTGTTGGTAGAAATTAATTGGTACATGCTACAAAGTGATTATAGAATGCTGGTTCCTGCTGTAAAATTCCATTTGGCCTGTGATCAATGGTGTTGATTGATCTTCCATTGGCTTAGCAAGCTGCCTGGAGCTTGTGGGCGGCTATCTGTATCTCTTCCAATCCAATTCACATGAAAGTGATGAGCAGACAGAACCAGAGTGGGGAACTGGGAATCTAAGTATAAGGAAATTCTTTGCCTGCCCACCCTGTTCCTGCCTCCAAATACTCCTGCCTCCTAAGATGTCAGCATCTTAGACACAGTAAGAACTGCAGATGCTGGAATCAGGGATAACACAGCTGGAGAAACACAATAGGCCAGGCAGCATCAGAGGAGGAGGAAAGTTATTGTTTCGGGCCAGGCCCCTTCTTCAGGGAACGTTTTTCTGAAGAAGGGCCGCGACCCGAAATGTCAACTTTCCTGGTCCTCTGATGCTGCCTGGCCTGCTGTGTTCCTCCAGCTGCACACTGTGTTATCAGTGTGAACGTCTTGCTCCTTGTCTTAGTTGGCAATCCTTTCGGTTCTAAATTTAAAAATTGCTGGTTGGCTATCACAGGATTGCTTGAGCACTTGACTTAGAAGGGAGGAATGCTGATGCAGTGTTACAGTATGGAAGAGAGAGACTTTGTAATATGAAGTTAAACAAAGGTTATAGTTCAGTAATATATTGAAAATCCTATTATTTGAAAAAGAGCACAGAGTTCTCTTGGTGCCCTGACCAACATTTCACCATTCATAAGTAATGGCAAGAAAACGCAATTTAGCAATTTATTAACTGCTGTTTTGGGAGATTAGTTGATGAAAAGATATTTCATTTTCACCCACATTAAAACTTTGACTGCAGTCTTAAAGTGCCTTTTTAGTTATAAAGTGATTTCAAAAATTCTGAGGTGAGAAAACACACCACATAAATATACGTTCCTCCCTTCAATGGAAAAGGATATTCCATTGCTAATCTGAATAAATGTAAATTTTTATTTGAAGCCATTTAAAGTCAAGGTGGGTATTTAAGTTCTCATATCAGGGGACACTAAGCAGCTTTCTAACTGAATGATAGTTTCGCTAATAGTAACAAACATAGAACTTGCATTTGCACGGCCTGCTGTGTTCATCCAGCTCCACACTGTTAACTTGCATTTGCATCGTTAGCTTATCCAGCAACACCATAATATTAGCTGCATGTTTCCAGACAAAAGGAGATAATTTGGCCCATCATGCCCATGCTAGTCAGCAAAGATTTGACCACACTAAACACATTTTCCAACTAATGGGGCCATAGCTCTGAAGGCTATCATTATTCCAATGAGTCTCTTAAATATTGCTTAAATGACTTGAGAGTTTCTGGGTCTTTCACCTTTCAGCTAACGAGTTTCATACTCCCATCACTCTGAGTGAAACAAATTCTCATCTTTACCTTCTACCTGTTGCCTTAAATCTATGCCCCTTGGTTTTTGATCTCTGTACTCATAGAAACAGTGCTTTCCTATCACGCTATCTCTCACCCTAATATAATGTTATATACCTCTATTAGATGTCCTCTCAACCTTCATTGCTCCATGGAAAAGCAACTACAGACTGTCCAATTTTTCTTCTTATCTGAACCCCTCCAGTGACACAACCATCCATCCATCTGTATTCATGTAAACATGGTGGTTACATTGATCACAGGAATGTCCCACGTGCCTCAAACGATCAACTGTCTCTGTTCTGATCTTTGTGACTGAAAAATGTTTCCCCTGAGTGGGAAACTCAGAACCATGGCCACAATTTCACACATTCCTCATCCTAGAAGACTGTGGAAGCTCAGTCGTTAAGCATTGTTAATGCAGATATTTTAAAGATTTCTAAATGCCAATGACATTAAAGGATGTGGCGATAGAATGGGATAAGAAGAATATAAGTTGCTGATCAGCCACAACTATATTGAATGACAGAGCAGGCTCAATCGGTAGAATGGTGTACACAAATTTGTATGTTCCATTTAAGAATTGACCAGGACACTAAGAATGCTCCCTGCTCTCCTTCAGATAGTAATTTGGTATCTTTTACATTCACCTGCCAAGTAGCTGGGGACTGTTATGTATCACCCGAAGACAGCACTTCTGACAGTGCAACACTTGCTTGGGACTGCATTGATGTGTAATCTGAGATTAATATTCAAGTATGGTCTGACTCACTAGTGAGAATATCATCGATGAGCTGTTCACCACTGCAGGTACAGTCCATAAGTAAATGTATTCGGACCATTATTTTGTTTGACACTAAAAATTAGAAATTTGGTAGAGCAATAGTTAAGACAATTTAAAAAAATATTATGTATTTTCTTTTGTCCTTTACTGCATATAAGGATAAGATATCTTTTCTAAAGCTACTGATACTTTGGAAAAGAATGCTGGTTCTGTATGGGAGTTGGGCTGTTCTATCTCTGCTAGGTCATGTCCTCTGTTCTGTGGTTAACCTGGTAACATGTGTAGCACATATTTTGTCCAAATAATTCTGAATGGTGAATTCCACAATCTTGACAAGTTAGATTTATTAGTTTTAGATTCCAAGCTTTTAACTGTTGTGGCTAGCAGCTATAAAATACAATGTTCAAACATCAAATTGAAAATATAATATTATTCATGTTTATGTCCCTGTACTTAAAAACAAAAGTACACAGCCAGCACGCTTCACACATGGAATTATGTTGTTGTTAAGACGAACATATGCACTTCCTCTTCCATTTTTAGATCTATTTTAATACATATGTCGTAAGTGAATATACTTCAGAACTGTACATGAATTCACATGACCTCTAATTAAGAGATGTGGGCATTAGTTGGTCAATAGAAACAATAGCATACTTCAGGTGCACAGATCGATGAAATGGGACATGTGACAATGAATAGGAATGGGTGATATAAGCAAAACTCCATTTTTAAATTGGGTACAGAAGCAGATGGAGTATCCCATATCTCTGAATGTGGCAAGGTATGTTTTGCATACCTCTGCAAAAGCATATGACTTTTTAAAAGTATTGGTGAAGTTATGCCATACTATTAGAAGTCTCTGTTTGGACACCACAGTTTTGGACAGATTTAAAGGCCATTAAGAGATTAATACGAATGGTACTGATGATGCAGGACTTCAGTTATGTGGAGCAGTACGTGAGCTGGGATTGCTTTCAGAGCAGAGAAGGTAAAGGGTTAGTTCAGTGTCTGTGTTTCAAATTAGGAGTAACTGAGGAGAAACTGTTTTTACAAGTAGCACTCAGTATTTCCAATGGGAACTAATTTATGTAATCGTAAAAGAATGAGAGGATTATATGAAAATAATTGTATTTATGTATCAAGTTGTTAGGATATGGAATCAACTGAATATAGGATAGTGGAGGCAAATACAACAGAAGTGCATTGGATAGATACTTCAAGAGAAAATAAAACCTGCAGGATTCTGGGTAACGGAAAGCTGACTGGAACAGATTCTGCTTTTTGAACAATAGTCCTGTTGCTCCTAATCAATTCAGTGTTGTGAAGTGACTATTCCTGGTTGAAACCAAGCCCACAATGATACTTTGGAAACATCAACTCGATGATGAACAAATATGCTTATATTGTGAAATTAGTTGGCTTTGGTGTGACACAGTTGCTCTGGTAGGCCACAAAATGAAGTCCTAGAATGGCTATTCAGTTTTCCATTACAAACACCATTGATCTTGATGAACACGAAAATAGTAGTCAGCTTTGTTTAGAAATGCACAATGACATTATTGATGTTGCATTACTGTCTTTACTGAATGCTCAATTCTTAATGTTGTTCTCACCTTTAGACAAGGTTGCACTGGCATGCTGCAGTAAATGTAGCATTTTTTTTGTAGCATGATACTATTCAATATCAAATATAAGGCAGAATCTTGCTGACAGTTTTATTGATTGATCTGGAAACTAAATCTGTTGGAAAACTCACATAAAAAGATGTATTTCTTTAGAAGAAGACCAGCAGGACAAAATTGCCTGATAAATTGAGATACTTTAACCTTGAAAAGACTGCAGTTTAGTGAAAACACTTCAAACCTTGTCAAGATATTCCTGTATCAATTATTTTAATATGGCACTTATTGATTCAATGTATTGATGCCTGCTTCAATATAAAAGACAACGAAAATCATGTGGAAACTAAGTGGATTCATAGGCCAATATAGCACACAGGATTACTGAGGATCTCGCATCTTGATCATTTGCTTAATTACAATTCGTCTCAAAGTCCATCTGCTCAGAAACCTGCAATCTGATCAATCAAATCTGAATTTCTGTATGCAGTCTATTCTTGGTGACCCGAGTAATGTTGATCTGGAAGGTGATCATTGTTGACACATTTTTCTTGCTGTGAAGTGCAAATTGAACAATGTAATTTACAACTGAACTACCATGCAATTAGAATTCAATAAAGAACATCTACCTACCATTGCAACATAAGTATGGATAAAATGCTTTGCAACATACAGAAGAATGTGAAAGTGTTACATATAAGATCAATGCCAGATTTAAGACTAGTGAAGATTGTAGCTGGGGATCTTCTCATAAACTGAAGAATTTGTTTCTCCTGATGAATAATTGATTGGGTAGGCGAAAGACAATTCTAAATAAAACAGAATTGCAGGGTCTTAGCGTAGTAGAAAGTTGTCATTTGCCTAAGATTTTCCCTATTGAACATTTTCGATATTGCATTTTCATTTTATTGGAAGGAAATTAATTCTGCACAGAAAGGGGTGTATGAAATATTACTAAGTTTAAGTTTTTTTATTGTGAAAACTGAATAGCGATATGATCAGTTGAGATGCAAAGAAACTTAAATGGAGAAATAACATACAGGAATACTGTTGTTACAGCATAGTGGAATGAAATATTAATTCATAGCAGGCTTAACACACACAGTTGATCTCAGCATTTTGTTGAGATCCTGATCTTGGCTGTACTACAGTTAAATAGAGATATTAAATGGATGCCAAACAATTTCCCCACTTATGTTCCTACCCCAACGCTATCATCACTTTCATGGAAGATCTTAATGACTCATGCATGCCCCAACAGTAGCCTTGTTGCAGCAGAAGCTTGGGAGTAGACTGTTATTCAATTTCCTAATTATTATCTTGACAGGAAAACTAACAGAGAGATTTTTAAAAAAAATCTCTCAGGTAGAATTGATCAGAATCAGTTTAACTCAGTGATTATCTGTGCTGTTGATTAGTTTCAAAACAAACACAGTATTATAAGACATGTATCAAAATAGTTGTGCTTTTTTCATATTTTTAAACCCCTGAACTCGTCAGGTTGTATAATGGCACTTTAACTTTGGGGGTCAATCATTGTTAATATCTGTTAATTAATCTGTCAGGTACACATATGACAGTGTGGCGTTCTTTCATGAGCACAGTTCTGCAGAAAACCAACAATTTATTTCGCTCCTTTCATTAAATGACATTACATACCGATATCTATCACAATCACTTCTTTAACCGTGATTTGATAGTGAAAGTAAGACTGTTATTGAGAACTCAAGCATAGGATTTGCTTAAATTTCTCACTTGTAGATCTTTTTACTGTCAGTCTCTTATTGATCAAATAAAGCTTTCAGCCCCCAAAGTGCAGAGGAAGGTAGCTGGTTTGATGCGCAGAATGACCTCTGTCTGCATTGTAGGGATTCTATGAACATCTCAAAATCTTGTAAGTGCTTGAGTCTGCTCAGAAACTGGGATAAATTGTGGCTGATGTGTAGATCACCTCCATTTATGTATTTTTGCTCCATATCCCTCGGTATCATTACCCAGTATAAATATATCATTCAGAGTTGTGAATTGCAAATTACTTAAACATTCATAGACTTTTGGAAAGGGAGCTCCAGATTTCTGTTGTGCTTTATGTAAGCATTTGCTTCCTGAGTTCAGTATTAAGTGGCCTAGCTTCAATAAAGACCCTGTTCACCATACCCAGTTAAAGATCTCAAATAGATCACCTCTGAATCTGTTAAACAAAAGGGGATGCTAACCAAATTCATTCACCCTTTATTCAGGATCTGACATTTAACACTGCTGGTGTTGCTCCGTTGATTCTGCTCTGAAGTGCCTTCCAAACTTTTCATGAAATTTGGAATTCCAAAAGCTGAATACAGTACTCCATTTGGGATCCTGAGTTAAACTGATTCCGATCAATTCTACCTGAGAGTTTTTTTTTAAGTACAAGTAAAGTCATTTGTCAGACTTGAGTGAGAGGCCATGCAACCATGCTTGAAGGTTGTGGGCTCAAATCCTGCTCCCCACATTCAAGCATGTAATCTAACTAATGTTTGGCCCAATACTGAGGGAGTGCTCCTGTGTTGGAGGTGCTCGCAATTGGATGAAGCCCTGCCTGACCTCTTGGGTTTTGCAGCTTTCATTCTGTTGCTTGAAGTAGAGCAAGCCATAGTTTTGGATGTCCTGGATAACTGTCCCCAACCAAAAGCACAAAAAAAAACAGACTATCTGAACATTGTCTCGTTGCTGCCTGTGGGGTTTTTCTGCATGTAATTTGGGTGCTATATTTCCTTGTATTGCAATACTGGTTGCATTTCAAAAATACTTCCATGATTATAATAAAATGTGAGGCTGGATGAACACAGCAGGCCCAGCAGCATCTCAGGAGCACAAAAGCTGACGTTTCGGGCCTAGACCCTTCATCAGAGAGGGGGATGGGGTGAGGGTTCTGGAATAAATAGGGAGAGAGGGGGAGGCAGACCGAAGATGGAGAGAAAAGAAGATAGGTGGGGAGGTAGGGAGGGAATAGGTCAGTCCAGGGAAGACAGACGGGTCAAGGAGGTGGGATGAGGTTAGTAGATAGGAGATGGAGGTGCAGCTTGGGGTGGGAGGAAGGGATGGGTGAGAGGAAGAACAGTTTAGGGAGGCAGAGACAGGCTGGACTGGCTTTGGGATGCAGTGGGTGGAGGGGAAGAGCTGGGCTGGTTATGTGGTGCTTTGGGGGGAGGGGACGAACTGGGCTGGTTTTCGGATGCGGTGGGGGAAGGGGAGATTTTGAAGCTGGTGAAGTCCACATTGATACTATTGGGCTGCAGGGTTCCCAAGCGGAATATGAGTTGCTGTTCCTGCAACTTACGGGTGGCATCATTGTGGCACTGCAGGAGGCCCATGATGGACATGTCATCTAAAGAATGGGAGGGGTCCCAGTCCAGCCTGTCTCTGCCTCCCTAACCTGTTCTTCCTCTCACCCATCCCTTCCTCCCACCCCAAGCCACACCTCCATCTCCTACCTACTAACCTCATCCCACCTCCTTGACCTGTCCATCTTCCCTGGACTGACCTATCCCCTCCCTACCTCCCCACCTATACTCTCTTCTCCGCCTATCTTCTTTTCTCTCCATCTTCGGTCTGCCTCCCCTTCTCTCCCTATTTATTCCAGAACCCTCACCCCATCTCCCTCTCTGATGAAGGTTCTAGGCCCGAAACGTCAGCTTTTGTGCTCCTGAGATGCTGCTGGGCCTGCTGTGTTCATCCAGCCTCACATTTTATATTCTTGGATTCTCCAGCATCTGCAGTTCCCATTATCCATGCTTATAATGTTCTTTGGGATATCCTGAGGCCAGGAACACCCTGCATATTTGTTCATGTGAGCGAAGAAAGTATCCAGAACGTTCTACATCCTATAGGTATCACATATTGTGGGCTTCAGCTGTCCCATCTCCTACACTAAACTCTGCAGCTTTTAAAAGCTTATAAAGTTAAATCCCCTCAATCTCATTTCTGTTCATTTAGACCTTGCTATGCATAAATTGGCTGAGACATTTGCACACATTACAACAGTGCCTATGCTTAAACACAATGTATTAGGTTGTATAAAAAGTTTTGGGATGCCTGTCGTTGTCAAAGACTTGATAAATGTAAGTCTTTCTTTGCTGAAAGCATGGTTTCCTTATTTTTACATTCCAACTGCTTTGAGATAAAGGCCAACATGCTGTTAGAGTACTTGATGACATTTTATTCTTGTGCACCTGTTCTTAGTGACTTTTACACATAGAAGCCAACATTCCTTTGCTTTTCCCCAGTTGTCAGTGTCATCATTAAGAAAATATTCCTGTAGTCTGATATTGATTACCGTGCCTTTTCTCACATTGAATTCCATGTGCAATAGATTTTTTTTTCCTGTTTATGCCCTTGTTAATTTGCAGTTCTTTTCTCACATTTTCAAAATGTATTTCTCCTAAAAATAATCACCAGCAAGCTTGGATGTACAAGGACATCCACACATCTAACTGATAGATGTAGATCAAGGCTGAATGCTCAATGCATTTTCTTGAGAAATATCACATTTCGCACTTGGCTTATCAGGAAACGAACTACTTAACCCCACCATCACCTCATTCCCAAGCAGTTATTGATCTATGCTGCAAGATTATTGTTTTGTGACAATTTTTCTGCTGTATCTTATCAGATGCCTTCTAAAAGCCCTTGTTTTTGTTTTTCTATCTCCCCCGGTAGTGACTCCTGAACGCAGTGGAGATTGGGAACTTCAGTTCAGATTTGATTTACTAATCCAGTGTTACACTGGTTTCACTAATTTTATCAAACCAGTAATTATCTTGCCACACTGCCATCCTTGGGGGTGAATGTAATCCTTATCATGGTGTCTTTCTTGGAATCATAGCACCCTAGACTCAAACAGCACAGAAGGAGATTATACAGTTCAGCATTACTGTTGAGTACATCCAACTAATTTTCCTCCCCAATCTGTCTTTCACCATGGACATGATTTCTTTTTAACTAAATTATCGGATTTCCTTTTGAACATTGTCATACAATGTATAGCCCGTTAAAGTAAAAGCAAAATACTATGGACACTGGAGTTCTGAAATAAAAACAGAAGTTGCTGGAGAAACTGGGCAGGTCTGGGAGCATTTGTGAACAGAGAATCAGAGTTAACATTTTCAGTCCAAACGGATTGAAGAAGATTTGAAATGTTAGCTGTGTTTCTGTCATCTCAGATGCTGCTAGACCTACTGAGCTCTTCCAGAACTTTAGAGTCATACAGCACGGAAACAGCCCCTTTGACCAGGTTTCCGAAACTGATCTCGTCTCATTTGACTGCACTTGGCCCATAACCCTCAACGTTTCCTATTCATGCACCTGTCAAAATGTCTTTTAAATGTTATATTTGTACTCACCTCTCCCAGCTTCTTTGACAACACATTGCACAGATGTATCACCCTCTGGGTGAGAAAGTTGTCCCTCAGTTCCCTTTTAAATCTTTCCCCTCTCACCTTAAACCTATGCTGTCTAGTTTTAAATTTACCTATCTTGGCTACTCAGCCTATCTATGTCCTTATGATTTTATAAACCTCTGTAATTTCAGCCTCCAACGCTCCAGGGTAAAATGTCCTAGCCTATCCAGATCTCACCTTTATAACTCATGCCTTCAGCCCTGATAATGTCCTTGTAAATCATTTTGCACCCTTTCCAATTTAATAATATCCTTCCTATGGCAGAGATTATTTTTCTGATTATGTTTCACAACTGCTTGCTATTTTATCATTTTCTTTTGGAAATCTTCATGCCATCTTTGGTTCTTTTGCTAATAGTTTTGGGTGAGAAAGTTTTAACATAGTGACACTATCACTGAACTAGTTGTTCAGAGGTCCAGGCTAATGCTGTGTAGGCATGAGTTCATAATCCCACAAGCACGCTGGTGCAATATGAATTCAATTAATAAATCTGGAAGTAAGAACTAATCTGAAGATTACCACAAAACCACTGCTGAGTAGCATTAAAAAGTATCTGGTTTACCAGTGTCCTTTAGGGACTGAAATCTACCAACATTGGTCTGTCTTTTATATGTACTTCCAGATCTGCAGAAATGTGGTTGACGATAATGTGCTCTCTGATATAGCCTGGAAAAGAATTCAGTACAGAGGAAAGTAGGAACAGACAACAAATTATAGCCTTATTAGTGAAACCTACATTGCATGAAGGACTAAACAAAAACCTGAAATTGCTTTCTTCTGGCTTTTGTGCCCCTGGAGACAATGTTCCTCAATGGATTTTTTCAAAATTGTGTTCATGGTTTCGGGCAACCCTAAAAAAATTCCTGTTCACATTTTTTAGTCTGCAAGTAAAGCCCAGCTTCTCCTGTCTCTCCACAGAACTGAAGTCTTTACTATCTCATTGCCATTCTTGTAAATCTCTTTATCACCTTCTATAAAGCCTTGACATCCTAGCTAAATTATTGGGCTCAGAACTGAATAATACTCCAGTTGGGGCCTCACAAGCATTCTGTAAATTTTTTTGCAAAGTGTCCTATGTTTTGAGTTTGTGATCTCTATTAATAAAGTCAATGATACTTTGTTTTAAACAGCATCCTCTTGTTTTGGCACCATAAAAGGTTTTTTTCATGCTTCCCTGTTTCCGCACTTCTTTTACTTTTGTCTCATTTAGTTTAAACCAGTACTCCTTATTCTTCCCACCAACATGCATTACCTCACACATTTCTGTTAAATTTCATCGGTTATGTGTGTTCATTTTTATATCAATGAAAAACAATGTTCCTCAGAGGGCTTCCTGGAGAATTCCTGCTTCCTTCTTTCTATGGAAGAATAAGAATTCAGCAATATTCTTTGCTTTCACTCTCAGCAAGGTTTGTATCCAGACTGCCTCAGCCCATCAATCTGATTTACTTCTTTTCATTTAGAAGTCTAACTGTGTGGTATTTTGTCATTCTCCATTTGTAAGTCCATGTATGCAACATCAGCTGCACTACCTCAGCAATCAGAGTCTGGGTGTGAGTGTGTACAGAAATATTTCAAACATTTGTGTCTGCTTACAGGTCTCACTGACCAATTTCTTGCCTTTTTGAAAGGCAGTAACAATATCTGCTTTGCTGACAGAGAAACAAGGGAGACCTGTCTTCCATGCCAGAGGGGGACACGAGAAGGTTGAGGAAGTGGGCCAGGTTGGCTGTCCATTGAAAGCCATCCTGTCTTTGTCTTTGACTCACCTGACTCCCCTCTCCCTGTGATTTCCACTTGCCCCGAAAGCACACATTTACCTTTGTGCCCGTGCAGGCCTTCCTGCATTTACAGGCTGGGCCTTTGTTCATGCTCTGTAGCTACCAATGGCTGCTGATCTCTGATGACCAGCAACTTCAGACAGGGCAAGGACATCACTGATGAGGCAGCTGATTGGTCAAGAACTGAACTGACAGTTTGGTGCCTGATCCAGTGGCCCGACTTGCAGTTGGGAGCAGTAATTGGTTGCCTGTTGAAGGCACCCATCACACATGTAGTGTGTTTTTGCTTTAAACAATGGCCATGATGGCTGTTGTGCAATGGTCGCATCCCTACCTCTGAATCAGGAGGCTTGGGTTCAAGTTCCACCTGTTTGAGAGATGAGTAGCAGTATCTCTGAGCAAATTGATTAGGAAGCATCTAAATAACTAGCATTAGCTCTTTTTTTAAAAAAAAAACTTTTCTTTGAGCTTTAGGTATTCATCTTTGTTCTGTACTACACTATGTACTATCATTCCTTGCAGATTTTTATTTGATGCTCCAAAACATCAGTAAAGTATAGATACCTGAGCAAGAGACAGTACGAACTGCACATGTTGGAGAACCTGGGATAACAAGGTGTAGAGCTAGATGAACACCGCAGGCCAAGCAGCACCAGAGGAGCAAGAAAGCTGATGTTTCGAGCTTAGACCCTTCCTCAGAAATGGGGGAGGGGAAGGGGATCCTGAAATAAATAGGGAGAGAGGGGGAGGTGGATAGAAGATGGATAGAGGAGAAGACAGGTGGGCAGGAGACAGACCAGTCAAAGAGTTGGGTAGGAGCCAGTAAAGGTCAGTGTAGGTGGAGAGTTAGGGAGGGGATGGGTCAGTCCAGGACGGATGAACAGGTCAATGAGACTCGTAGGTAGGAGATGGGGGTGGGGCTTGAGGTGGGAGGTGGGGGTAGATGGAGGAAGGACAGGTTAGGGAGGCGGGGACAAGCTGGGCTGGTTTTGGGATGAGGTAGGGGGAGGGGAGATTTTGAAGCTTGTGAAATCCTCATTGATACCATTGGGCTGCAGGGTTCCCATTCGGAATATGAGTTGCTGTTTCTGCAGCCTTCGGGTGGCATCGTTGTGGCACTGCAGGAGGCCCAGGATGGACATGTCATCTGAGGATTGGGAAGGGGATTTGAAATGGTTGGCGACTGGGAGGTTGTTTAGTGTGAACCGAATGTAGGTGTTCCACACAGTGGTCCCCAAGCCTTCGCTTGGTTTCACCGATGTAGAGGAGGCCACAAAGGAAACTGCTTACCACATTAGCAGATGTGCAGGTGAATATCTGTTTGATGTGGAAAGTTATCTTATGGCCTGGGATGGGGGTGAGGGAGGAGGTGTAGGGGCAGATGTAGCACTTCCTGCAGTTGCAGGGTAAAGTGCTGGGTGTGGTGGGGCTAAAGGGGAGTGTGGAGCAGACAAAGGAGTCATGGAGAGAGTGGTCCCTCTGGAAAGCAGACAAGGATGGGGAGGGAAAAATGTCTTTAGTGGTGGGGTCGGATTGCAAATGGCAGAAGTGATGGTGGCTGATGCATTGAATCTGGAGGTTGGAGGAGTGGTACATGAGGACAAGGGGGATTCTGTTTTGATTGTTATTGCCGGGAGGGAGTGTGAGGGGTGAGTTGTGGGAAATGCAGGAGACACGGTCGAGGGTGTTCTTGACCACTGAGCAGGATGAAGTTGCAGTCCTTGAAAAACGAGGACATCTGAGATGCATGGAACTGGAATGCCTCATCCTGGGAGCAGATGCAGTGGAGATGAAGGAATTGGGAATGGGGGATGGCATTTTTGCAGGAAGGTGGATGGGAGGAGATGTATCGTAGGTACCTGAGGGAGTTGGTGGGCTTGAAATGGACATTGGTTTCCAGGTGGTTGTCAGAGATGGAAACAGAGAGCATATGCTGCAAATAATTAGATACATTTAATCTTTGTTGAGGGATTAGCTTTATTTTCTCTTTTTAATGGTTAGATGTAATTTTGCAGATAATAGCTATTAAAAACAAACCTATGTATCTTCTCATTTGAATGGATGTAAAATTATATTGGGGTGTAATTGAACTGGAATGAATGGTAATTACAGAAATTTAAGACAGATGTTACCTCAGTCATAAATAATGTTAGCACTCGAGGATCTCCAAATTAAGCCTCCAGAAACAAGTATTTAGACATTGAAGTTTTCTGAGCAAAATTGTTGAAAAACATATTGTTCACCTCACTTTTCCTTTTGGAAAGTTGTTGGAATTAATGACCACAGCATCTTTAAATTACACTTCAGGAACATTCAGCTTTCTTAACCTAATCTAAACAAATAGAACCGAGAAATTTGGAAAATAATTGTTGAGATTTGCAGTCAGATTTCTGTATATGCACTTTGTCTCCACTTCCTGTGTGAAAGGCTGCTTATGAATTGAGTTATAAAAAACAAATGCTAGAAATCTGTTGAAGGCCCTTCAACGTAGAAATCTGTTGGAGGCCCTTCAGTGTTGAAAAGATGAAAGAGAAGGCAAATGTTTCTGATGAAGAGCATGCAGCGTATTATAGAAGACATAGGACAGCACGGTGGCCAACTCATTAACTGAACCCGGGACCCAGGTTCGATTCTGTGCTTAGGTAACCCTTTGTGTGGAGTTTGCACATTCTCCCCATGTCTGCGTGGGTTTCCTCCTGCAGTCAAAAAATGTGCAAGTTAATTTGGCCATCGGACGTGCAGGGTTGTGGGTTGGGTCTGGGTGGGATGCCCTTTGGAGGGGAGATGTGGACTCGATGGGCTGAATAGCCTGCTTCCACACTATAGGGAATCTGTAATTGCCTAGCCTCTTAATTATTATTCAACCGTTTACCTTTCTTTCCTAATTTGGTGTTATAGTGGGAGAACCGTGAGGTCAGGATGGAATGATTTTCAGCAAACAATATCTAAAATGTAATATCCATGGTATTGTCTATGGGTGGGTGATTAAGAATCTGATGAATGGCTATGATGTTTAGTTGTAAATTTGCTCAGCTCCTTTAAAAGGCACTACTCTTAAAAGGCACATCCATTAAATTGTAGTCACTGAAAACTACCAACATTACTCAGGGTACAGCTGTCGCTGATTTTAAATGTTACTGCCTCAGTTCTGACTGTTTTTTGTTTTTTTTTACTGTAACAGCATGTGATGTCTGAAATATGATGAATATCAACTGAATATAAGATTTAACCATTGTGCTGATCATTGCATTTTGGCATTGCACGCAGACAGTATTAGACCAAGCATTGTCTGCAGACAAGACAATGTTCAGGAACAGAGAGTAGTTGGAGCAGGGCATACAGATGTGCTCAGGGTCCATTTTATTGACGTCCTGACCTTATTTTTGTCTTTGATTACAAATTTCTATATCCCACATTTATTATGTAAACTTGCATACTGTAATTACTATGACAATGCTGGCATTGCAGCACCTCCACTGAAGGAACGGGGAGTGGGTTGTGGAAAATGCAGTTAATGCCTAACCAGTTTTATATAACACAGTTTCCATTATAAATGTGAACATTGAAATTATAATGGAAACTGGAGTGACAGGAAATGTGCACAGATGTTAGATGCCTCCTATTTTAGGAATGGAAATGGCTTACAGAGCATTGATTGGGAAATTATACAGTCACCTCTACTGTTAGTTGATTGCCACTTATATTTTTAAACAAATAACGCTTAGTAATAACAGCATGGGCAGATATCCAATTCGAACCTTCGTGTGATTCTTGGAAACCTTCCATAAAAAGGTGGAGTTTCCTGCCTGACATCCCTCCACTCATTGCCCAACATGAAACAATTCATCTGTCTGATGTCCCTTAATGTTTGCAAGTAATTGATTAGGATTTCAGCAAGTCAGATAAACTGCAAATTGTAGAGATTTTAATCTTCACTTTGCTGGGCTATGTTTGTTTTATTTTTATGTCACTTCAATGCGGCATGTTGGAAAAACACGATAAATAGTTCGACATCAATCTGCACCAGGCAAGAAGGTCCTAGTTTTGAATCATACTTGGTTTTGAATAAGGTGACCTCTGGTTGGAAAGCAGTTGAGCTAATGTCGTTGACTTTAACCTGTTTGATTTAACCCTTGTGGAAAAATGTAATTGGGGGCAAATTGGAAGCTCTTGGATAAGGATTTGTGTCAATACATCTCGTTGATATCGAATGATATGTGCATGAAATCTGCACGAGACCACTCTAGGCTGCAGCATAAAACTAATGACATCAAAAAAAGGTTCTTTGCATTTGCGCATCTTTCGCAAGTGAGAACTCTGCAAACATGTTTAATAAGAAGAAACAATCTAAGAACTGAAACAAGAACATGTATCGAAAGGACAAAGAATTGCACTTGCTGGAAATTGGAAACAAAACCAGAAATTGCTGGCGAAACAGAGCAGGCCTGGCAGCATCTGTAGAGAGAGAAACAGAGTTAACATTTTTGAGTCTAGTTACCCTGCTTCAGTTTGAAGTTTTTCCAGCTGTTTCTGCTTTTTGTATCTTGAGAGGAACTTTGGGCAAGACTTTTGGGTCGACTTCCGAACTCCATCAGCAGGCTGAAATGTGGCTTAGGACTTCAATCTGTCTGGTCAATAGTTAGCCTTCTTGTCAGGCAGCCAATTAATGGTGAGAGGATGGACTCATTATCTTATTAAAGATGGCAGGCCAGCCCTCAAAAGAGGGTTCGTAAGTGATAACAAGGGCACTTAAAAGCTGTGTGGCAGCTGAGACTGGGGTCTTGACAAGGCAGCTTTCAGCTGCTATGGCAAAGTGATCTACCTAGAGTGCTGGAAAAGCCCCAAACCCCTCTCCCTCTCTCCCGCTGACTTCCTTCTCTCCTCCTTTCTGACTGTGCCGTTAAACAGACTCCCACCGCTTGTAGCGGTCAGGAAATCGATCCAGAAAAATCCCAGCTGACCTTTAATTGTCTGTAACTAACCTTAATTAGTTAGATGCTGTATGTCAACAGATAGCACGGTGCCTCATCTATCTTTCCTGTCGCCTGCACCCCACACAAAGGGACGCAGCCAGGGAAAAGGGCACTCGGACTTGTGCTGCTGTTTTTATTGTTGCTGCCAGACCTCAGCACAACCTAAATCTTTAGCCCTTTTTCTTTCTGGTCATAAGCCGTATCAAAGATTTAACACCAATTAACTTGCTGGTCTGTTACGATATCGCATGATACAAACGTGGAACAATTTTCCTAACCACTTTAAACTGCTGTGAAAAATAATTTCCTTACACCATGTTTTAAAGCTTGATGAAATTGTTCACTGATAGCTTTGATTTCTAACAAATTCTTCTTTCTGGCTTTCTCCTAGAACATGGACAAGGTGATCCTGCCTTCAGTCACTCTAATCGTTGGCTGTGGAGTTTCTTCATTGACTCTTCTACTGCTAATCATTATTTATGTATCGGTCTGGAGGTAATGATTGTTTTATTAATTGAACTGAATTACAATGTGTTTTGATGGGATTATATATTGGTTGACAAAGTCTGACATGATTACCGGCTTTTGATCCAACGAAGAACCGATTTTATGAAATGACTGACTTAATGCAGCACATTTCTTGATGCCTTTGACTAAAGGGGTCATTATGAAGAATCAGTTGCCATTCTATCAATGTCTTAAAAACTTTTTCTAAGACATGTCTTTTGTGCCCTGTTGATCCATAGATTCATGTTAGTGGGAAGAACACAGTGAGGCATAAGTGGTTACAAGAGCAGAGAAATGTGGTATATATGTGCATAAATCACTGAAGTTAACATCCCATACGCTGCCTAAAAAAAATTTAAAAAGCTGTTACAAGGGAACATAGTTTTAAAGTGAGTGGACGTAGATATAGGGGAGACATCAGAGGTAGGTTCTTCACTAAGCAAGTGGCCGAAGCGTGGAATGCATTGCCGGAGAGGGTAGTGGAGTCGGCCTTATTAGGGGAATTTAAGCAGCTTTAGATAGGCATATCGATGATAGTTTAAGGTAGGGGTGGAGGTTAGATAGACCTTTAGGATTAAGGTAAAAGTTTGACACAACATCGTGGGCCGAAGGGCCTGTACTGTTCTATGTTTTATGTTCAAGTTAAGGTTGCGAGCATGGTTAATAAAATGATACAACATGCTAGGCTTTACTGATACAGATAGAAAGTCCAAATGCAAAGATATTAGTTTAAACTTGTACAAAGAACTGATTCAGCCTCAGCTGAGTGTTCTGTCCAAGTCTGGGCACTGCCCTTTCATAAGGATATGTAGGCATGAGGGTGCAGAAAAGACTTATGAGAATAATTACAGGCATGAGGAAGATATAGCACATTGTGGAGCAGCAGGAACACAGCAGGCCAGGCAGCATCAGAGGAGCAAGAAAGTTGATGTTTTGGGTCAGGAGTATTTCCGAAGAAGGGTCCCAACCCGAACCGCCAACTTTCCTGCTCCTCTGATGCTGCATGGCCTGCTCTGTTCCTTCAGCTTGACTCTGTGTAATCTCTGACTCCAGCACCTACAGTTCTTACTACCTCACAGGGATCAGGAACTTCACTTATGGAGACAGATCAGAGAAGTTGGTCTTGTTATCCTTGGAGGAGGAGGTTGAGGGGAAATTTGAAAGCCGTATTCAAAATCAGGAGGGATTGGGACAAAGAAGGAAGCAAAAGATTTCCACTGATGGAAGAATTGAGAACAAGAGGGTGCAGATTTAAGGTAATTGACAAAAGGAGCAATGAAGAAGAATTTATTCGTGCAGTGAATGGCTGTGATCTGGAATGTACAGTCTGTGAAGCCAAGGTAAAGTGAGGCATTCAGAGGGAATTGGATTATTATCTGAACAGGAAACATTGTGCAGGGCTTAAGGGAAAAGGTAGGGAAGTGGGATTCATTGAATTGTCCCTTCAGATGTCGAGCATGGATATAATAAACCAAGTGGCTACCCTTTTTGCTGTAACCATTCTGTGATTCTGAGATGGGATGATGAACAAACAACTTGCTTTCGTCCCCCAGTCAATACCATGCTTAAATTAGAGGTTGGTTGGTTCAGTTGGTTTACAATGCATAGTGATGTCAGCAGCACAAATTAAATTCCTGTACCAGCTGAGGTCATGGAATCATCATCATCATCATAGAACACCACAATGTGGGAACAGGCCATTCAGCCCATCAAGCCTACACTGACCCTCTGAAGAGTATCTTTCCCAGACCCATCCCCTGAGCCTGCATTTCCCATAGCCAATGCACCTAACCCTGAACAGTATGGGTAATTTAGCATGACTTGTGTATCTTTGTACTGTGAGAAGAATCTGGAGCAGATGTGGGGACAATGTGCAAACTCCATACATACAGTTGACCGAGGCTGGAATCAAATCTGGGTCCCTGGTACTGTGAGGCAGCAGTGCTAACCTCTGACCCACCATATTGCCCCAGGTCACCATGAAGGTTCTGCCTTCCTTATTGTGCACCTTGCTTGAAATGTGGTAAACCCCATGCGGAACTCATCACTAGCCATCTGCCTCTTTAATTAGAGCACAACCCTGATGACTTAAATTGGTTATCGTCTTCTGCATCAGGCATCCACAAGTCTTCACTGTTCACTATTCCCCCATTCTTTGTAGAGAAGTGTGGTGTCCAATGGAAACAGTTCTCCTGAGAGCCATAATATCCAATTTGCTTCTGTACCTCCTTCAAAATTTGCTACTTGTTTTTTTAAAATATTTATTTCTCTCCACTAGCTATTAAAATGTACAGGCTGTGGAAGATATAATGCTGAATGGCATTATCCTTTCCTACCAGGAATATTGCTGAAATTGATTCCAGGCTTTTAGTATATGGGTCTCCACTCCTTGCTGGCAGTAAAGTCTCCTGGTGAATTAATTTAACCAATTCAAGTTCAGTTCATACCAGATGCGAACTTTCTGTCGACATCTAAATTGGCAGTCTCACTCAAAGGTCCCAAGGATGAAATAAGAAGCTTTGAAACAAATAAATTGACAGTGAGGTAAACAGTTAAGAGCATGCAATTTAAGCTTTATTCTGCATCTTGCCGTTTTGCTGTGTCTAATCTGAATCTGCTTAATAATGAAGTTGGATGTCCAATGTGGAATGATATTTTAGTACAGTACATCTGTTAAAAATAGATTTCATTCTTGGATATAGAAAAATAAATGATAAACACGGTGAGCACACAAAACCAAACTTTGTGAGAACAAATCTTTTAAAAGTCTTTTAAAACACAAGTAGAAATTTGATCCTATCGTGTCAGAGATAGTGCAAGAGCTGTCTAGATTGCTCACTCCTAGTACATTATTGTGAGAAAAATGACTCAGAAATCTGTTAAGTGCAAAGTTTTTCAAAGATTTTACAGTTTTTAATTAATATAAATGGGTAAAAATCCTTACTATATTTTAGCCATGTTGGTTAATAGCTAGGCCCTGGCCTCAAAGCTGTAATTTTTAGAACAGCAAAAAGAGAGATACACTTAAAGTGACTCCAGGGTCCAATAAGTTGAATCTCATTATTGGGTTCGAACAGCCTCTGCTTCATGTACTGTTAGAGATCAGTATAACAAAGCAACATTTGCTGCTAATAGTAATATTTTAAAGATAAAACTGGTTTTGCAAATAATTGGTTTCATTTGCAGTTTGAAGGCACAAGGTAAATCAGCACCGAAGGAAATAAAATCATGTGGGATCACTCATTTGATACAAGAGGTGTAACATAAAGACAGAAAAATGCAGTTTTTAGGGAGGGCTGTCCATAATTTAGAACCTAGTGTTTATAAGGTATATGGTGAGCTGTGGCCGAGTGGTATTATCGCTGATGTTGATGGTGGTATTAATCTAGAGACCCAGATAGTGTTCTGGGGACCTGGGTTTGAATCCTGCCATGGCAGATGGTTGAATTTCTATTCAGTAAAATATCTGGAATTAAGAATCTAACGATGACCATGAATCCATTGTCTGAAAACCCCAACTGGTTTACTAATGCCCTTTAGGGGAGAAAACTGCCATCCTTACCTGCGTGTGACTCCAGGCCCATAGCGATGTGATTGACTCATAACTGCCCTCTGGGCAATTAGGGATGGGCAATAAATGCTGCTGAGCCAGCAATCTCTCTATTCCCTGCCTATTCAGGTATCTATCAAGATGCCTCTTAAATGTTACTGCTTTATCTGTCTCCACCACCTCCTCTGGCAGTGCATTCCGGTCACTCTGGGTGAAAGAAAAATTGCCTGTCACCCCTCATTTAAACGTACTCCCTGTTATCTTAAACCTACGTCCCCTTGCAACTGACATTTCTACCCCGGGTATAAAAGGCTCTGACTATCCATTCTGTCCATGCATCTTGTAATTTTGTAAACATCTATCAGGTCACCCCTCAATCTTTGACTATCATGTGAAACATACCAAATTTTTCCAGTATCTCCTCGTAGCTAACACCCTCCAAACCAGACCAACATCCTGGAAAACCATTTTCGTGTCCACCCCAAAGTCTCCACATCCTCTTGTAGTGTGGCGACCGGAACTGTATACACTCTTCCAAATGTGGCTGAACTGAAGTGCTCTAAAGCTGCAACATGATTGCTAATTTTTATACTCTGTGCCCCGACTGATGAAGTCAAGCATGCCATACACCTTCCTGACTGCCTTATTCACTTGTATAGCCACTTTCAGGGAACTGTGAACCTTTAGGTCTTGATTCCTATGCAGTTGACATTATTAAGGGTTCTGCCATTTACTGTACACTGTCTTTTGGATTAGATTTTCCAAAACACATTACCTGCATTCTTCTAGATTAAACTCCATCTACCATTTTTGTGCCCAAGTCTCCAGCCTATCCATATTCTGCTGTGTCCTCTGGCAATCCTCTTCAATATCCACAGCTCCCCCAATCTTTGTGTTGTCTGCCAAGTCAGTAATCAGGCCACCTACATTCTGCTCCAAATCATTTATATAAATTACAAGCAACAGGGGTCCAGAAGAATCTGATCCCAGCAGAACTCCACAGGATCTCCATTTAGGAAAAACATCCTTCCACAGCATACTGTCTGTCTTTTATGACTGAACCTGTTCTGTGTCAACACATGTTTACCATCCTGCCCTTGTCAATCATCTCTGTCACTTCTTCAAAAAATTCAATCATGCTTGTGAGACATGACCTTCCCTGCATAAAGCCATGCTGCCCCCAGAGCTGATAAATCCATAAATTTCCGAATCTGAGTAAATCCTATCCCTCAGAACCTTCGCTAATAACCTCCCTACCACTGACAGAAAGCTCACTGGCCTATAATATCTTAGATTATCCCTTTTGCCCTTTTTAACCAAATGAACAAAATTTGATATTATCCAGTTCTCTGAGACCTCTTGTGACTAAAGAGGACACAAAGATTTCATACAAGGTATCACAATTTCCTCACCATTCTCCTTCGGCATTCTGGATCGATGCCATCAAGTCCTGGGCTTGTTACCTTTGTACTTTATGAAACACTCAATACCGCCTAGAATATCAAAATGCCCCTCCTGAGACTCACCATCTACCATGTCCTCCTCCTTTGTGAATCCCAAGGCAAATTTTTCATTAAGGACATCATCCACTTCCTCTAACTGTATGCATAAATTTCCTCCTTTGTCCTTGAACGGGCCTTTCCTTTCCTTAGCTACCACCTTACTTCTTTATGTATGTAAGAAAATACCTTGCAATTGTCCTTAATCCCTTTTGACATGACATTTCAACCCCTTTTAGCCCTTCTAATTATAAATATTTTTTGAACAGGGCAGTTGTATTTATTGATAGACTGTTGCCTGGTTGATGGAGACAAGGCAGAGATAGCTTAACAAGTGAAGCCATATGTAGTTAGTGAGGTTGGGCTTTGGGAGACTCCAACACAGATTCGTATTGATTTTAATTCACAAAGGTCAAATTTACATTGATCCAGGCAGAAGATGTAGGAGTAAGATTATCAATATCAAGTATTAGCCCAGAAAGGCATAAAATTGGTTTGGAAATAGAAAATAACACTGGCTGTGGCAAGGCTGAAAATCTGCTGAACCTGTGTGTGTCCTTGAGCTCCTAAATTAGAACGATGGTTTGAGTTGCAGGCTTTGCAGAAGAGGAGCTAAAGTGGAGGCAGCATATTGATAGAATTGCATTCTGGGAAATGGTGTAAGCGACAAATGGCTGTGAGTGATTTATAATACATTGTCATAAACAACTTTTAGTACAACAAATCCTTTTGTGCCTCAAAGTGGGTGTGTCAATATATGCTGGTCTCGTTTTCATCTGTGAATAAGCTGGACCTCTGAACAGTTGCAAATTAGGACCTTGTGCCTTTCTAGTCTATGTATTTAAACCCTATTGTGAACAGGTATACTTGGGTGTTGAGTTATAATTTATTAGTTCTTTAATAAAATACTTGTAAAATATTCCCAATATGTTAATAAAAGGTAAGAATTTTGCTTCTGCCAAGGCAGAAGCACAAAAAGTAACTACTTCAACACATCGATATTCTTTATGCTGCAGAGAATAGTAAACTGTTCATTGATTGAAAACCTGATCCCTATTTATGAAAGCTGAGCACCAATTACCCTGTCCCAAAGATTAAAAGTCCTTGACTGTCAGTGTTTGCTATCAAAATCAGTTGTAGATGATATTTATTCTGTATAATCAGCAAATCAAACATTTGTTTGGATGTCATATCCATCTTGATTGAAACCATTATAGAGTTGGATTGACCTGAGATTGATGAGTTTGTTTATTTTTAACTGAAGTTGGATAAACGTAAAAAGGCCACTCTTAGTCTTATATCTAGCTTTTAATATGTTGATTAGACACTCGAGATTTTGTAACAGTCGTTGCTTCTGATGTTTTTTTGTGATTCAGGACCTTGGAGAGAGACATGCAGAGAAAGAACGTAAGACTTCAGAACTGTCAAATGTCAAATCCCACTTATGCTGACAAACTGAAAGACCTGTTGTATACCAGTTTTTAGCTCCACCTTCTGTTCTTACTTGCCACCACCCCCCAGTTTTCCTTTCAGCTTGTTCCTAGAGCATGACAACATGCTCAATGCTCACCCTGTAGTCTGTTAAAAAAGGGAAAGGACAGTTTTTTGATGTATGTGCCTTGTGAGCTATTTGACTGCAGAAGCATCAGAGCTGAAGGTGATCCTGGCCTCATCCAACTTTTACATGTGCACACTTAGAATAAATTAGGATTGCAGTTTGGATTAAGAATGGTTCCCTAACTCAAAGACATTGAGGTCAGTTGTTGCCTCTCCAGTTCAGTTCACATCGTGACAGAATGTCTGCACTATTCTTTGCCTCTGTTACTGGCAAAGAACAATATGAATGGGTTTACATGCAAGGACCCAGCTGAAATTAAGCAAACTTGATCCCTCTGGGATAAGTTCTTAGGTTAAAATATCAGATTGATCTTTCTGATTTGGGATTAAATATTTTAGCTATGAGACCAATGCCTGAAAAGCTCGTGGCCCGTTCCCTTGTCACATTTCATTTGAAGTGCGTGGACATAATAGTCACAGCATCCTGTTGACTATTGACTTCTGGGCCTATTGATTCCTGGGCGAGTGATCCTTTTTGTTTGTTATTTCATTGGCTGCCTGTCTCTCAATTGTCCTTGAATGGAATGAATTGTGGGTAATTTCAGAGGGCAGTGAAGAGTCCTATGTAGGCCAGAGCAGGTAAGGATGGCTGATTCCCTTCCCGAAGCAACATCAGTGAACCAGATGGATGTTTCTTTACAACAATTGATGATAGTTTCATGGTATCATTACAGAAACTACATTTTTCTTCAATGTTCCAGGTATATTAATTGAATTCACATTCCACCAGTTGCTATCTTTGTGTCCCTAGGGCATTAGCCTCACCCTCTGGATCACGAACTCAGTGATGCTACCACTGTGTTTCCTCTCTTGTTATGTTAAACTTTTTTTTTTACAGCCAGTCAGTGAACGAAGAGACTGGAACTCAATTTTCAGTTAATTTATTCACAAAGTGAGACACTGAGAAGAATATCTCTGTAACTCTAAAACCAGCCATTCATTAATAAGTAACTCGTAATATGTGCACACATACTTATCCAACAGGTGTCTCTTAACTATAGTGTTTAACCTTAATTTAAATAATTAACTGATTGTTTTATTCTTTAAATAAAAGTCAAGCAGTAATATTCACAAGCATTTACAAGTAATATTTCAAAACATTCAGTGGAGATCAAAATGTGATTTCCCATGTTCTCTCTAAAACGATATAACAGGAGACACCACTCCTCCAGGGTCTACAAGTAACATTTTGGCATAAGCACTCCTTTCCATGAAGCAGTCAGATCATTTGTGACTTGCACCAATTCATTCAATCTTGAAGGTTTCCTTTTCTCAGACACATCTTTCACACGAGTAACGGTAATCCTTCAGCTTTTTTACTTAGGTCTTTTTGTCGAGTGAATGTTGTCTCGCAGTGAACAAATATCTATCTAACGTTCAGTGGATCAACTGATTCAGTCAGTCCGTTGTGTAGAATTGCCTCTTCAATATTTGACAAACATTATCCCTTGTCTAATTCTTCCACAAATCACGGTGTTTTGCAACTAAAGTACTTTATAGCAAACTGCTTTGTATTTTCTTGGCTTCTCAGTCTGAAGGGTAGTCTTCTCCATTTTCACCCACCAAAACATGAAACCTGCTGCACTTGAATACCCATCAGGATAAATGGCACGAAAAGCATCACAAAAATATTGTATCACACAAGGTTTGAAACTTAAGTGCACATTTGTGCATATTCAGCTCTTCTAATATTTTATTTGCCCTTGAGACATCCTCAGTTTTAAGGCACTTTAATACGATTCTTAGTTCCAGTTTCCCTTGGCTGAGACAAAGACCAATTTAACTGAATAATCGAGCTTCACAGCTGTTCCATTTCTCCTGCAGATGTGATGTCATCTTTCCACGATGACCTATTCTGATTAAATGGGATGGGAGTAATATCTGGTGAATAGGATTACTAATTCAAAGTAACTGTACTTCTCTTCTGCTTAAAGTCTAAACCAATGTCTTTAAAAACCTAGTATCAGAGATAATGGGAACTGCAGGGCGGAAGTCCCCCTCGTTCTCACACACCACCCTACCAACCTCCGGATACAACGCATCATCCTCCGACACCTCCGCCATTTACAATCCGACCCCACCACCCAAGACATTTTTCCATCCCCTCCCCTGTCTGCTTTCCGGAGAGACCACTCTCTCCGTGACTCTCTTGTTCGCTCCACACTGCCCTCCAACCCCACCACACCCGGCACCTTCCCCTGCAATCGCAGGAAATGCTACACTTGTCCCCACACCTCCTCCCTCACCCCCATCCCAGGCCCCAAGATGACCTTCCACATTAAGCAGAGGTTCACCTGCACATCTGCCAATGTGGTATACTGCATCCACTGTACCCGGTGCGGCATCCTCTACATTGGGGAAACCAAGCGGAGGCTTGGGGACCGCTTTGCAGAACACCTCCGCTCAGTTCGCAACAAACAACTGCACCTCCCAGTCTCAAACCATTTCCACTCCCCCTCCCATTCTCTAGATGACATGTCCATCATGGGCCTCCTGCAGTGCCACAATGATGCCACCCGAAGGTTGCAGGAACAGCAACTCATATTCTGCCTGGGAACCCTGCAGCCATATGGTATCAATGTGGACTTCACCAGTTTCAAAATCTCCCCTTCCCCTACTGCATCCCTAAACCAGCCCAGTTCGTCCCCTCCCCCCACTGCACCACACAACCAGCCCAGCTCTTCCCCCCCCCACCCACTGCATCCCAAAACCAGTCCAACCTGTCTCTGCCTCCCTAACCGGTTCTTCCTCTCACCCATCCCTTCCTCCCACCCCAAGCCGCGCCCCCAGCTACCTACTAATCTCATCCCACCTCCTTGACCTGTCTGTCTTCCCTGGACTGACCTATCCCCTCCCTACCTCCCCACCTACACTCTCTCCACCTATCTTCTTTACTCTCCATCTTCAGTCCGCCTCCCCCTCTCTCCCTATTTATTCCAGTTCCCTCTCCCCATCCCCCTCTCTGATGAAGGGTCTAGGCCCGAAACGTCAGCTTTTGTGCTCCTGAGATGCTGCTTGGCCTGCTGTGTTCATCCAGCCTCACATTTTATTTTCTTTAAAAACCTAGAAGCCTGAATTTGAACCTGAAGTGCCATTTTAATCTGATTAATGACACACTTCTCAATTTACACAATACTGGCCCATAGGAAGTCATGGGCATTCTCTGAAGATGCCTGAAAAATTCCCTTTCTGAAACCAGAACATTGTGGGTTATGTTTTTAGTTGAACACAGCCTACTCTTAGATCTCAGCAAAAAAAGAAATTTTCATTTTTTGAGGTATGATTCAGGTCATAAACAGACTTTGATTAGTTTCCATGGTTTCCTTTCTGTATAACTTTTCTGCCAAGACATTTTTTGAAACACTTGTTACAGGAAAATAGCTTTTTTGTCATTTGGTCTACACTGTCATCAATGTGTAGCCAAAAAGGGCTTAAAAAAGGCTTTCAGGTTTATTTTTCTCATTGTAGGAGAGCCTGCTTTAACATCTGTATTTTCATGTCTCTTCATTTTATCATCCTCACCACAAGGACGAGTTTTGCAGAAATCCATCTCTGCAACAAGGTATTTTTTATCTGGTAGTTCAGAATGAACTCTAAATTCTTTCCAACTATCCAAATTATAATTTTTCCTTAAGTCTCTTGAATAGTTTACCCTCTGGTTTGCTGCCCCTCAAAAACTTCACAGTCTTCAGGATTTATACAAGCAGTCCTATTTCAAGACAATTCTGTGGCCCTCCACGATTTCATTTGAATTCCATTTGAGTTACAGTTTCTACTTGCACTTTTATATCTCTCTCGTTTAGGATTTCAAATGGTCCGAGAGATCAATTGATAAACACTATACCCTCCAAATGTCTGGACCAAATTCTTCACTTGAATCAGTCATGCTCGTGCAGCCATCCTCTTGCAGTTTGGTTGATTTGATCAGATGTTGTGCAAGATTTCATGTATCACTGCTTGATTTGTTTCACAGAGTCCATTCCTGTAACTGTTTTGTATGAAATGATGACTCTTTTTAGTGACCTTAATTGACCTTTTGATATCAAACTCGAAACAAGTTCTACTTTCATACTCCTTGGTCCTTGTTCCATCCTCATTTTGGAATGAATCTCAATAACATTTTAGCCAGTATGCTCTGCAAACAGTCAACTTGCAGCGACTTTCTAACACTGCAAAGTTAAATTAACCCATGACTAATACAATAATTACCAGAATAAACTTCTTGTGACAAGTACAAGTATTAGGTTCGGCTTTCAAATTTTCTATGACATGTGTACCATTACTAGCCCTGCTGTTCTGCTTTGGGTAGTTCATGGCACAATGATATTCTGACTCATGCCTGATGCACCTCTTAGCTTTTCCAAGCATAAATGAGATTCATTTGTTACTATTACTCCTGTCATCTGCAGTGATGTGCCAGTAATAGTTTTATCCTTTTCATTCCATCTTGAAGCTTTGCTGGCCGTGGTGCTTGCACCCAGCTTCTGGATAACCTAGAAGTGCCTCAGTTATAGGATCCCCCTTCTTTGTTGCATTTATGCAGTCAAAACTGGCAGGAATTACTGCTTCCTCAGAAATTTTTCCAAGGCAGTAGACATCTGCTCTAAAAGGGCATCTTTTTCTGAGAACAGAACCTCAGAGGAGAAGGAACCTCTCCAGATGTGATACCTTTGCAAATTCCAGTAACTTATGTGTGGATGCAACACAGAGAATTTCCAAATTGCATTTCTATTATCTTTTGCTAGTACATAAAAATCTGTGATAGATATGTCCATGGAATGTCAATCTAATTTTTATATCTATTAATGCTTGATCATATTTTGTGAGTATGCAATTAAATAGCCTCTCTGGTCTGGTAAATTTTATTCAGAATGTCGAGTAGAACAGCCATATCTTCACACTAGCCAACTGATAGGCTTCAAACTCACCAGATACTTTGTCACTTTCTGACAGAGTAAAGTCAGAAGCAATATGAAGGCAATAATGTTTCTTGTTTCCATAAGGTGCTCCTTCCACTGGGATCACTTTCAGACACAAGGAGCATTTGTGGGGAATTGTCTCCTCACTGTCTATGTTTGTGTTCAGCAATTCTTTGTTAAAGATATCCTGAATTGTTCTGTTCTGGAAAAAGACATTCTTTGCTTCCAACCTTCAGAACATCAAAACTGTTAGAGCCAGTTGGTGAAAGCAGAATCTAGATGACAACCTTTATTTCATTTAACCATTGCATTTTAACTGAACCATTCCAAAAATATAGTTGCCGACTCTGCAACCTCCTTTTGGTGTCAATAATTGTTTTCTTCTGTGTAAGGAATGAGTGACTTCTCTTTCCTCCACTGCCCCATCCATAGACATTCAACCATAAATTAAACCATTAACAAAGTAATGTTTTACTTTGTAATTTTTGTTTCTCATGTACATTGCAGGTACATTCGGTCAGAACGATCAGTAATTTTAATAAACTTCTGCCTATCGATCATTTCATCAAATGCTCTTATCCTCATCGGACAGACTCAGACAAGAAATAAGGTAAGTTTTTTTTTTAAACTGTGTGCACTACATGTTTTTTAGCAGATCTGTGTTTAGATGTTTTAACTTTTTAACATTTTTACTGTAAGGCGATTCAAGATAAGGAGAAGGCAGTTTGAAGACTGAAATCTGAATACATAATTGTGATTTTTTTTCATAATTAGGACTAAGAGCCTTAGATCATTAAGTTAGAAGTTTAATTCTCACTGATGGGACTTCAACATGTAATCTAGACTGTCATTTCAGTGGAGTACTGAGCATTGTGTTGTTTAGTATGATATATTTCTGATGAGTTGTTAAACTGAGACCTGGTCTTCCTACTCAAGTGGATACTATTTGAAGATGAGCAGGTGTTTCTCAACATTTACCCATCAAACAACACCGAAAGATGTTGTCATTTTTTAGTTACTGTTGAGAAAGTTAGCTGTCGTGTTTCCTGCATTCTATTTGTGAATGCACTGGTTGTGAAATGCTTTTAGGTTTGCCCTGAGGTTGTGAAAAGCCCTATACAGATGGAAGTTCTTTCATTAGTTTACCTTGGAAGAAAATGGTTTCATTCTGAAAGCCGCTTGGCAGTACAGAATTTGAGTCTAGCTGATGACAAGAGACATACCGTTGAGGTTTTTCATTTTGCATTGATCAGGACAGATGCAAGAACACCAAATTTCAAAGGCAGCAACAACTTATACTCAATGAGAAAATAAAAATGCTTATTGCTTGACAAGTCAACGCTGATTTGTCTAGGCACTGCCATGGAGAAGATTGCCCTCCACGCAATGATTTTGCTCAGCTCCGAGCCAGTTTTCTGATGCAATCTGTATGGAAAGACTTTGATTTATCAAAGTAGCACGATTTTTTCATGCAGCATAAATTGTTGCTTCTTTTGAAATTTGGCATTCTTGCATATGTCCTGATGAATGCAAGTCAGGAAGCTTCAAGAGTATATTTTTTCATCAAACCTAAAAATGCTTTATTGGGACACAAGAATTTTACACACTCTGAATCACTTCCAAATAGTGCATTAACTGTTTTACGTTGATATTCGTCAAACGTATTTTTACTTTTAGCAAGGCTTAACAGCCATCAGATAAATCATCATTGGCAATTTTTTTTTAATGTAGCTTGTGGGAGAAATTCTTTTCTTCAGCTCGTGCCCCAGAGTCTGTCAGTTCTGTCTGAATTAGCTGAACATAGTTATGTTTGATGTCTGTCTTAAAGGACAGTGTATTTGACACTATGGCAAATGATATGGCAGCCAATTTAAGTGCTCCAGTCTTACCTTTCTCTTGCTCGAAGATAGCTGAACCACAAGTAATGCCACAGGCTGTTTTTGTTATTTAATTTAAACTTGATTGTTACAAGATGCATCAGATGGATACTGCGAACGTTCAACATTAGCTAAATCCTGAATAGATAGTGTCTGTTCGTTGATGTATTAGGAATAGAAATGTGTAACATATGCCCTTTACAGAATTATCAAGACAAAACAAGATCAAGCAATGAGATTAAATCACAAAATGTCATAAATCCAAGAATAAGACTTTTCCCCAGGGCAGGATTGACTGCCACGAGGGGTCATAGTTTTAAGGTGTTAGGACGAAGGTATAGAGGAGACATCAGAGGGAGGTTCTTCACCCAGAGAGTTGAGAGCGCATGGAATAGTTTGCCAGTGGTAGTCGTGGAAGTGGAGTCATTAGTGACATTTAAGCAACTGCTGGACATGCACATGGACAACAGTGAATTGAGGGGAATGTAGGTTAGGTTATTTTATTTTTGGATTAGGATTATTCCACGGCACCACATCATGGGCCGAAGGGCCTGTACTGTGCTGTACTTTTCTATGTTCTATGTTCTATTACGAGAGCAGCATCTTTTTGCTTCAGTTACCAATAACTGCAGAATTTTTCTTGTCTACGAAAATGGCACTTGTAAGATTTTTGGTTAACATATTCCTGAAGCATGTATTATATCAATTCTGATCATCATAATCTAAGTAAATCGCAAAAAGTAACATAATAATAAAGAAAACACTCCAGTAAGATCAAAGGAACTAGTAACAATGGTAAGTTGTTTGGTCCCTTAACTCTGCTCCACTCTTCATTAGGATTGTGGCTGACCGGATACACCTCAAGTCCACTTTTCTGCCTTTTTGCCATAACCCTTGATTCGCCTGCTGATCAAGAATATCTCTACGTCAGATTGAAATATGGCCAATAGAAGCACCCCTGCATCTCTCTGTGCCAGACCATTCCAAAGACGCATAACCCTCTGAGAGAAGAATTTCCTCTCATCTTAGTCTTAGGTTGGCATCACCTTATTTGGCATTCCCTCTGGTCTCACACTGTCCCACGAGGAGAAAACCTTCTGAGTATATACCCTGTCAAGCCCTTCAGGAACCGATATATTTCGATGAGATTAGAAGAATGAGAGGAAATCTCAGGAGAGTAGAGTCCCAATCTGTTTTACCTTTGCTCATAACACAGTCTGTCCTTACTAGGGTTAAGCCTAGTGGATCTTTTCTGTACTGCCTCCAATGAAATTATATCTTTCCTTAAATAAGGAGATCAAACTCGTGGTACTCCGATGTGGTCTCACCAGCATCTTGTATTGTTGTGTTAAGACTTCGCTATTCTTACATGCCAACCCCCTTCAAATAAGAGTTAAAATTCCATTAGCCTTCGTGATTACCTGCTGCGCCTGTGTGCGAGCTTTCTGTCTTTTGTGCGCACGTGCCCCATGTCCTTTTGTGCCGCAGCTTTTCTCCATTTAAGTAATACTCCATTGTTTAGTTCTCTCGTCTGACATGAGCAACATCAAATTTTTCCATAGGATAGTCAATCTACGATTTCTTTACCCACTTACTCAACTTATAAGTATTTCTCTGTGAACTGTTTGTATCCCTTTGCAATCTGCCTTTCCACCTAGTTTTAATATTGTTTGCAAATTTTGCTGCACTGCATTCACTAAGAAACACCAAGTTGTAGATACTTAGGCTGAGGAATTGGATTGTATAGTGCTCACTTTCCAAGCAAAGAGAAGCGGTTGAAGGGTCCACTAGGAAAGGGCAGAATCTGATATTTGGCAATAACAAAGCCACCAGCATATTGGACTTACTATTTTACTTACATGCCTGTTCGCCAACTGAATTTAGTTTTGAAAGGTCTTCTGCCCAGAGCCTTCTGTAAAATTGGACAGAAACTCAGGAGTTTCCACAGTGCCTAATGTTAAGTTGACCACTGGAAGTTGTGGATTTAATATGTGGGTAAAGGCACCAGTTGCCACCAGATGTTGCAAAAAGTCATATGTTTCCATTGAAATTAGTCACTGTTAACAGTGAACCTAAAAAAGAAGCTCAGATTTCCAGCCCGTTTTCTTCCGTGTATGAAATCATGGAATCCCTTGGGTGTGGAAAGAGACAAATCAGCCCGTTGTGTCTTCACTGACCCTTTGAAGAGTATCCCACCCAGACCCACATCCCCCACACTATCCCTGCATTTTCTATGGCTAACCCACCTAGCCTGGACATCCATGAACACTGCAGGGCAATTTAGCATGGCCAGTCCACTTAACCTGTGTATCTTTGGGCTGTGGAATGAAACCAGAGCATCCAGCTGAAAGCTAGGCTGGAATCATACCTACGTACCTGTCGCTTTGAGGCAATAGTGCTAATCACTGTGCCACTGTGCCACACAAAGAGCACCAGATCGGGGAGTTGAACCCTGGCCCCTCATATTGATAGTCTGATGCTCTATTGACTGAGCTGCAGGTTCCCAAGTCTTACCAGCCGGTTCTTTCATTCTCTAATTTACATTTATTATTTGATCTAATTTATATTTTTAGTGTTCTATTTTCCTTTATATTCTCCTTTATACTTACTTCTTGGGCTGTGAGATTTGTTGGTAAGGCTAATATTTAGAACTCAACCCAGGTTGCCCATGAGCTACCTATAACAGTGATTTTATTTCTTATTCTTTCATGGAATCAGGAAATCATTGGCAAGGTCAGCATTTACACCTTTCTGTGACATGTAAGAGGACAGCTCACTATGGGTCAGTAATCAGTATTAGCCAGGTCATGGAATGATGGAGGATTTCTTCCTGTTATGAGTTAAATGAGATTTTATGCCATCACAGTTGTTCAATGGTCAGTTTTAACAAGTCTAGTGTTTATCTCAAATTAATTATTTTTACACTTTTTTAGTAAGAGTTAGTTAATTAAATTCTCCCAGCTGCTATGATGTGAATTTAAGTTTGGCCTCTGGACTGTCAGTGCAGGCATCTAGATTACTAGACCAGTAACATTCCCACAATGCTCCTGTCTCCCTCCTTAATATCAGTTGTTCTGCCTTCTTTTCTGTTTTAAATAGTCTCACGTTGCTTTCTTTGGTGTCCCTGAGGCCACTGTCCTCCTGGGAGGTGACACCTTGATTGAAAATCTAAGACTACGATTGCCTGAAGACCAGCCGTGGAGGTCATTTTGTCGCCTCATTGAGCGCTTGCATCTGACAAGCTTTAAAGAGTGGAACTGAAATTGCAATCCCCAAAAGTAACATTGAAATGGAAGTGGTCTTGTCTGCAATACAAGGAGCCTAGTCAGGCTTGGATGAGCTGATTTTTAAGCAGGCCAGTAAGGGTTATGCTCAGATGACTTATTCCATCATACATATCCAAGCTGCATTCAAGAAATAACATTACACACTGAGGGAGGTGCTGCAGGGAATATAAATGTCTAATTTTACCTTCTTCCACTCTCAGGAATCAAGGAAAGGAGCTTCAAAAAGTCAATAGCCTACCATTCCTTTTCAAATGTCACCTCACTTGCTATTCCTTTCCAGTGAAATGCCTTCAAACCTGTTTAAAGAGTTCCTTTCAACTAAATGATTTCACTGTTGAAGACTGCAATTTCCCATACCATCTTTCAATTTTCTGCATTTAAAATGCTTGCATGGAATCTGAGCATCACTGACAGAGTCAACATATGCTTCTCCACTCCGAATTAGCTTTGAGAAGGTGGTGGTGAACCGTTTCCTTGAACTGTTGCCAGCCCTTGTGTTAGAAGGGGCGTTCCACAATTGTACCTCCAGTGAGAGCAGAAGTGTGACAGTATTTTTAAATCATCATGTTTGAGGCTCCCAGGGGAATTTGCACTTGATGGTATTCCCATGCATTTGCTGCCCCTGACCTTGTAGGCGGTAGTGATGGTGAGTTTTGAAGGTACTGGCTGAGGAACCTTGGTGGATTGTTGCAATTTCCATACAATGACTGCTGCTGCTGTGCGCAGTGGCCTGGAAGTGAACGTTGAAGGTCGTAGATGGGATGTAAACGAAGAGGACCGGAATAACAAGGTGTGGAGCTGGATGAACACAGCAGGCCAAGCAGCAATAGAGGAGCAGGAATGCTGACATTTCGGGCCTAGACCCTTCTTCAGAAGACCCATTCTGTACCTTGTTATCTCAGATTCTGCAGCATCTGCAGTTTGTACTATCTTCGAAACAATGAAGAGGATAGCTTTGTTTGGTGTGGCATCAAGTTTTGGAAATGCACTCATACAGCGGGTAGAGAGTATTCAAACATTGCTTCTGATTTGTGCTTTTGGAGTCTGGCTTGTGGATTCTGCAAGTGATTAATTTACTGCAGCGTTACCAGCATCATGTCTGCTATTTTTAGCCACAGAATTTATAAGATTGGTCGAATTCAGTTTCTGGTCTTTGGTAGCCGTGAGGCTGTTCAGGAATTCAGCCATGGTATTCACATTTAAACATTGAAAATGGAAGCTGTTGTAGGCCGTTTGGTTCCTTTGCCCTGTTCTACCATTCAGTAGGATCGTGGCTTGTTCACTCTCCAACTCAGTTCCTGCTTTCTCCTCATATCCTCTCATCCCTCAGCAGGCTCACAACTCTCTGGGTTGAGTAATTTCTTCTTATCTCTGTCTTAAATGTATGCTCAGACTATGATGCCTTGTTTATGACATCCCTCCCCGCATCTCCTAAACTCCAGTGAACATAGTCCAAACCCAATCCAGTCTGTCTTCATGTATCTGTTCTGACATCCCAGCAATCAATTTTGCACTCCCGTCATAGTCAGAACACCTTTTCTCAATTGTAACTGAATCTCTGCACAAAATTCCTTGGTGTGGTCTCACCAAGGGCCCTGTACCATTGCAGCACGATATCTTTGCTCTGCTCCTCTTGCTACAAAGCTAGTTTATTGAAGAGGTTCATTGCTTGGCACTGGTTTAGCATAAATGTTACTGCCACTTATCAACCTCTTACATTGTAGAGGTACTTACCACTGTAATTATTAGCAGCCATCTTCACATGGATTTTATGATGGAGGGAAGGTTATTAATGAAGCAGTTGAAGATATTTCAATGCAGAACACAACCCTAATGAACTCCTGCAGTGAAGACCTTGGCTGGAGCTGATTAGTCTCCAACAACCACAAACATCTTTGCTCAGTATGACCCCAGCTATTGTGTAGTTTTCCCTGATTCCTACTTATTTCACATCTGCTGGTTCTTCTTGACACCACATATGGTCATTTGTTATCTTGATGTCAAAGGCAGCTGTTCTCACTTTAGTTCTTTTGCCCTGTTTGGACCAAGACCATGATGAGTTCAGGAGCTGACAAGCCCTGCTGGAGGACGCTGAGCTCTGGTGAGCGGGTTGTTGCTGTGTAAATGCCACTTGGTAACACTGTTTATGCCACCATCCATCACTGTGTGGATAACAGAGAGAAGACTGATCGGGTACAGAAATTAGAAGCGGGATGAGGTTATTCAGCCCATCAAGCCTGATCCACAATGTGATAAGATCACAGCTGATTAGATGTGACCTTAACTCTGTTTTTCTGTTCGCCCCATAATCCTTGACACCCTTATTGGCTGAAAAAAAGACATGCCGGATTTTGCCTTGAATTTGCTTGATGACACTGACATTGTTGCTGTCTGCAGACTCTGCAGAATTTAGCAGACTAATGACTCTCTTTATTTCAGACTTAATTGGTACTTTTTTTTAAACCATGTCCCCTAGTTCCAGATTCTTCCACAAGATGAAAGACCTGTCGGCATCCACCCTGTCAAATATGTTGTATTTTTCACCTGTCATTCTTCTAAACTCCCAGAAATGTAATCTTCATCTGTTAACATTTCCTCATAAAGTAATCTCTTCATTCCAGGACGCAGGCAAGTGAAGCTTTTCTGAATTGTTTCAGTTGCAGTTATATCCTTTCTGAAGTAAGGGGACCAGAATTGAACATTATGCTCCAGGTATGGTCTGTCTACTGCCCCTATACTGCTGTAGACAGACTTCCTTGCTTTGATACTCAGCATCCTTGCAACAAATAACAGCATTAGATTTTCTTTTCCACTCGCTTACTACATCTGCATACAACCTTTTGTTAAAATTCATGTACCAGACATCCAGATCCCTCAGTAACTAAAGAGATTTGCAGTCTCTATTCATTACAAAAAATACACTACATTTACATCCTTCTAGCCTTTCCACATTAGACTTTTTTTTTGAACAGATGATTTGAGCCATAGATATAGAGCTATCTCCTGCAAACCTATAAACATTTTATGAGGCTTGGTTTTTTTTAAAATAACGTTGGAACAATAGAAGCCGCATGACTGGGTGGAGTCAGGTTCCTATAGAAACGGGGTTTTCGTTTAGTTTTCAGTAGTTGCTGGGGTTTTGAAGCTGCTTTTGGAAGCTGTTATTCCTCTTTCTGTTACAACTAAATGCTGGAGTTCCTTCTGTTGTCAGTATGGCATGCAAAATAATCTATTTTACTGAATTTGCCTTTGCCAAAACGTGTTTATAGGATGCTACTATATTGGTGCTGTTGCTGTTTAGTGGTTGAATAATCTATTATTCTGTTAAATTTTCACAAAGAGTTAAGTTAGACCAATTCTCCTGTCTTTTGTTTGCATTTTAATGATAGGCTAAGAATAAAGTATGTTTTGCTTCAAATCGAGAGGTCTAACCAAACGAATTACACCAGGAATGTAGCATTTTAAATTTGCCTTTCAACAAGAAAATGTTCGGGTCCAGGCTCCCTTCTTGACAAATTTGAAGGGGGTTTGGTCTGGTCCATAACTTGTGTGCATTTGACAACTTGATTTCCTACCCATCTTTGAGTCATTATGAAGCCTACCCTCTGTACCTTTTGCTGGTTTATCGAGTTCATTGATATAGGCACTGATTTTTGTGGCACACCGCTAGCAGCAGTTGCCAATCTGAAAAACACCCATTTATCCATACTCTGTGCTTCTGTTAACTACCCAATCCTTTATCCAGACTTCTACTTCCAATTTTCTTTAATTTTGTGGCATAACTTTTGATGGTTTCTGATGGTGTGTAGGGAAACACAACAGTTAGTCAGTGCTTGACAACATCCCACAAAAGCTAATAAGATAAGTGACCAGTTAAAACAATTTTCTTTGACAGAGGGATAATTGTTAGAATCATAGGTTGGCCTGTTTCTGTGCTGTAACCAGTCTGCCTGTTAAAACTAAACCAGCTCCCTGTAAGTGCAATTTAACTAGTGTAACTCCCACTTCATCACGAAACTTTTAAAAAAAATCTGCGGATGCTGGAAATGTGAAAATGAAATAGAAATATTTGGAGACACCGAGCAGATATGGCAGCATCTGTGGAGAGAAAGCAGAGTTAGTGTTTTGAGCCTTGTGGCCCTTCACTGGACCTGAAACATTGGCTCTGCTTTCCCTCACGAATGCTGAATAACCTTTGGGTTTCTCCAGCTTTTTCTGGATTTTGTTCTGAAAACAACAAATGCTGGATCTCACATCAGGTCAGGCTGCATCCATGGAGAGAGGAAGTAAACATTTCAAGTTTACATGACTCCTCAGAGCTGCTGAAGTCTGTAGGGGGCAGCATTCATGAAAAGGTGGAGGGTGTTGGGGAGGGAAGAGTGCTGGGGGAGATAGTTCAGATTAAGTAATCGGAATGTGAGAGTGGCAGAACAATGGTTTGTCTAGGTACCAGACTGGAAAGAACAGACTGGCATACAGGAAGGGGAGAGAGGACATGATGGCAGAGAATGTAACAAGTAAAACTAAAAGAAAGGGGAGGAATGGGAGTTGGTTCACAATTTGAAGGTGTTGATCTGAATATTAAGTTCAAAAAGTTGTAAAGTGTTTTTTTTTTACCAATTTCTCATCTCCATGCTGCTCTATTGTCAAACTCTGATCCAGTTGCTTGCTTTTGCATAAACAATCCAGTTTCCAATTCCGAATGCACTGAGTGGAGCTGATCGGCTGCCAGCTTCACCTCGTGACAGCTGTTTCTTTTTGTGAATGACTGATTTAATTTGGCCATGGTACAAAGCACAACTGGCCAATTTTGTCAGCTATTCAGAGTGCCTCATCTAATCGTCAAAGTGTCATATTTCTTGACCGTTATTGTGTTTGTCAGGATTCATCTGCATAAGCACCCCATAACAAAGTTATAATGTTGTTTTAATTTAACACTGGTAAAATTGCTGCTGATGGATGGAAGCCTGGTTGGGGCACTGATTGAGTGCAACAAGACTGAACTCTGCCTTGTTTGCCCATTCGGTCTTTTACTTTGTCCATTCCCTCACAACTTTCCTCTGTTTTAAATCTCATACTTGTACCTGTGTGATACACTTGTCATTACTCTGTCATTCCACAGAAAAGAGTGGCATGAACGTTCATAATTTTAAGAAAATATTGACACAAACGTGAAATAAAATCATTGTAACGAAAGATGATGCATATGTTAATGGAATTGATTTTCTGAACAATTGTAAACAATAAGCAAAGGTGTTTTTTTCTGTCTTAATGATTGATAAACTCTCTTGTAGTAATTGGCATCTTGACGCATTGTTTGCTGAAGATAGGCAGGATAGTCTCTTCTTTCGATAGTAAATGGGTGGCATAAAATGGGCATGGAGAATCAGTGAATTCCAACAAATACTGTGAATTTAGTCAGGCTTAAAGTAGCAAAAAAATACTGGGGCAAACTTTGACCGGGCACAGAAGTAGAATTTGGGTGAGTAGCCATTTAAAATGATCATCGATATGAGGAAGCAGCTGTATTTATTTCATATTCCCAGTTCACCTCCAAAAGAATGAAGGAGCAGTTACTAATATCACAATTCATGTATTTATAGCATATAGGCAAATATCCAGTTCAGATTAATGCTGCACTCGAAGGTAATGCTCTCATGATTTTAAATGAGTTAATGTAGCTAACTCAAATGTAAAATAAACTAGCATTGCTGGACCTGAGGGAAAATCTGAGCTAGCACTTTAAATTTATGTTGTTCCTTCATGGCTGCGATGATCTTGCTGCTTGTGATTTCATTGCTTCTGTCTTTTAGCAATATGAATGAACTATTTGATTGTCATTCAGTTTGTTCAGCAACCTGTGGAAAACTCTTTTGTTCTGATTCTTCTCACCCTGTTGGTATAGTATAAATTGGGAACTTAGCACGTGTGAAAAAATTCAGAGTCAAATCTCTCTCAGCCCTCAGCAAGAGCAGTGCATTAAGGTCCATCAGTCCATATTGTAAGTAGATTGAGTTTTGTGATATTATTTAAAACTATATGAGTTCTTGCCATAATTAAGAACAATATTTGCCTACTTACCTAACATTAATGAATTAGTGCATTAGTGAAAAAAGGAAAAATGTCAAGCTGGTCAATCTTGTCGTACTACCTATGCACCCTTTTCCCGTCAAGGATATTTTGAATGGCAGGTCTGGAATTCCTGATCCACAGAGTAGATCTGTTTTTGTAACTGTGAAACTGTTTGAAGAAAATTGTGGCAAATGATTCTGAGAGTTGTATAGCTACTGCCATTCGAGCACTCTAAGATATAGCACCTGCTAGCTGTAGTGATAGCTTGACACAGAGCTCCATTGAAATGAGTTAACTCCTATTATCACACAGCTGCAAAATCACATTGACTCAAATGCATCTAATCCTTGTGCATTGGCAGATTTGCCGCCTGTGGAATTAGGTTTTTTTTATTTGGTGGCCAATTCACTGCATTAGTTTATATACTTGCATTGAATGTGACTCTGTTATACATTAACTCTGTTATACTGACATAAGTGGGAACCGTTGAAACATAACATGATTCAAAAAGAAATTACAAGTTCTCAGTGTAGCAAACATTTCCTTCCTCTCATGATGGAAGCTGCTACAGAATACTTCTGCTTCAGTTCTGAGTTCTGACCATGTTGAATTTTCCAAATATCTCCTCAATAGTGTTTTAAGTTCTTGCTGTGACATAGTATTGATGTATATCAGAATTTTTAAAAATCAGCCTTATAATGCTGATATAATGCTGTAAGAATTGAATGGTAATCATTGTTCTTTATGCATGAAGACTATTCCAAGAAACTTTACAATAAAACCGCTTTTCCATAGGACGTAGTGCTAGTGAATGGATTCTGTGTGAGGACTCAGCAAGGAACTTTTTCACGGGTTTAAGCTGAAATTATAGAATGATAGGTATTCTGTATAAGGGCTGTGCTAGAAATGGAGCAATTATTATTATCTTCCTTCATGGAAGGCTTTTGCAGGGATAAGGTAAAAAGCATATCCTTCTGAATTGTAACGTGTAGAGGGAATGTATGATGCCATCTGTTTGTGAGACCTGATTGAAAATTAGCCAGTCTTCATCTCTTTCTATGTGGAGTCTAAGTGGATCCCAGAGGAAGTCCAGACCCTTCTGCATAAGAGCTCATACTGGGAGTGCACAATCATATGACGGTCTATACAGAGCATTTTAATTGGAATTTAGTAACTTTCTGACAGTGGCTTCAGTGAAGACTGATTGATCCTTTATAGAAGCTATATAGTTGATCCTTTTAAGGAATTAAAAGCAAAGAGCAGCTGATGTGGAGAAATCTGAAACATAAAACGGAAAGTGTTAGAGAGACTGATTAGGTCTGGCAGGATCTGTAGAAAGTAAATCACTGTTCAAGTCCAATGATGCTCCGTCATAACTGTTCCAAACAAAGGTCACTAGATTCAAAACAATGATAACAAAGTGTGAAGCTGGATGAGCACAGCAGGCCAAGCAGCATCTTAGGAGCACAAAAGCTGACGTTCCGGGCCTAGACCCTAGGCCTGAAACGTCAGCTTTTACGCTCCTAAGATGCTGCTTGGCCTACTGTGTTCATCCAGCTCCACACTTTGTTATCTTGGATTCTCCAGCATCTGTGGTTCACATTAACTGTTTTGCTGTGTGCAGATACTGCCAGATCTTCTGAGTTTCTGCAGCAATTTCTATTTTTGGTCCTTTTCAGGATGTGACTTCGCTGGACAATGCACAGTGAGTGTAGGAGAGAGTTCAGTTGTGTTTTGTGATGTTACATAAATGAATACCGAAGAGTTAAAGCTGTGATGAGTGCTGAGTTCAGAGTTGGTTAATTAGTCTTGGAAGACCAAATCAAGACCATGTTTGTGGGGTTTACCAGTACTAGGACAGTCATGTTATCAGATTAATCAAGGAGATCATTTTAAGTGATGTTTTACCTTCTTACTTTACCAGGTAATCTGTACCCTTGTGGCAGCGTTTCTGCATTTTTTCTTCCTCTCATCATTCTGCTGGGTGCTGACAGAGGCCTGGCAGTCATACATGGCTGTCACAGGAAGATTGCGAAATCGAATCATCAGGAAGCGGTTTCTTTGCCTGGGATGGGGTAAGTAGATAGAACCTTACATATCTGATAACCATGGGAAGCACTGTGTTCCTAATCAGTTTTTAAATCCACACCTGTTTCTCCAAGGTTACCCCACTTTCACCGTGTCCTGTACTGATGATCGAACTGTAAAGTTACTGTGCTCACTTTCGAAGGTGCCGTTCAGTTAATCAGGAGTCACGGTTAAGTGCTACAGCAATGCATCTGTTTATTGCTTGTCCAGAAGATGTCATTGGTTTCTTGGATAACTGAGGATGAGGATGACCATTTGTTTCATCTTTAATCTCTTCAAATTGGAGAACAAAATGTTCCTTCAAGAAATCCTAGAAATAGCATTGTAATTGTCTTCAGCTACTCATCAAGCTCATTGATTTTGTTAAAATGTATGAGTGGGCATGAGATGCATGATGCTAACTTTTCTGCCTTAGTTCCCCCTGCTACATGTGGGCATTGATATAAGACCAGTCAAATTCCTTGAACCTTCAATCTTGGTTGACAGAGCTGCCACATGACAGTGAGGTGTTATGGGAAGAACAAGTTCTGAGGAATGCGTCTTCTATACTTGTTCTTCGTATAACTACCTAGCTGCCTCTTGAACTTTGCCACTGATGTTACAGACAGAGATGAGCAAACATTTTTGAAATGCTGTCTCCTCAGCAATCACAACATTGAACAGTCTGTGGGAGCCACCCCTAAGCTCAGGAGATGTATGAAATTTTAGAAATTGTTTTTAGTTTGGTCGCTTCTCAGTTTTGTTAAACTAACAATTGAGTGCTTGTGCTGTATTATTTACAGGAAGAAAATAAAGACTATTATAATGCTATTTCTGGTATTTTTAGAGGAATATTCTACATTTCACAGGAATTTCTTACCAACTGTACAACACACAATGCAACTAATCTTCAAATGTTTTGCAAAATAAGTCAGTTATCCCACAATAATTTATTGTGTGGCTTTGAGAAAAGCATCTGATTTTCAGTACACTCTGCACTCATATGTAACCATTGATCATCCATCCTTTCATGATGAATACAGCTACAACAACAACTGAAATTTCTACAAATATCCAGCTTAAATTAATCCATTGGATGGCAATTCATCTACTGACTTAAGCACCCACTTCTAACCACCAATAAAGTACTGTGCACAAGGTTTGCAAACTCCACTACAACTCACAAAGGTTATGGTTTAGGTAACACTTTCCAAATCTGCAATCTCCCAAGAGTTGGAGGAAGAAGAGCAACAGCTGCACAGGGACGTCATCACCTCTGAGTTGTCCTCAAAGCTACACCTCACCTGATTGGACACATATCACTGACATGTGGGAGCATTGTCGGTGTGTGAAAAGCATGGGTTTATAAAATGTGTGATGCTTCTTTTTAACAGAGGACAAGGTGTAGGCAAAACAAAAGTTCTGACCATGACAGTGATGTCACAGTTTTGAGAATGAATGAACAAAGAGCAGATATTTCGGGCCCTGACATTGGTGGACACAGTAACTAATGGGCATGGCACTTTGCACAATCAACTAACATTCTAATTTACTGACTTCATCCAACGCTGGGGCTGTTTTCCATGAAGCTGGAAATGGAGCTTCCTGCTCCTGAGTTGGCTACTTAAGTACAGTTGAGGCCTATTGACCAGATGTTGGGACACCCTTTCCCACCACCAACCACTACCACTGCCACTGCCACCCACCACTACCATTTCTCCATACCCCTGCCCAAAAGCTGCCTGGAGGTAGCTCCTCAAAGACAGACTGCGGGTGCACCAGGGTCCAGGCAAGTTCAAAGGCCATTCTTTAGCTGTATTCAGCTTCAGTCAGAGGCAAGTCTGGGGAGAGTTCCCCCTCCCATCCTCCAGCACAATGGCTTTTGTGGGTTTTGTTCATTTTAAGCTTTGAAATTTAACAGGGGAGGTTGCGAATGAGTGATCCTATCTATCACTCATCTGCAAAGGTAGCCTACTTACTATTGCTTCTCAATTGGAAGGCTTCCTAATTGGACACTTGAGTCCTCTGCCTAGCTGCTGATTGAGTGTTTTAACAAAATTACAGCAATTGTTCATGCAACACTGTCTTCTGATCCCCATTTGGGAATCACCAAAGCACCTTAGACAGCATGTTCCACACACTTTCATTTAGAAAGTCAAGGGCAGCAGATAAGTGTGAATATCGTCACCTGCAAGTACTGAACCTTGCAGCAAAAGATTGTGCCCAAAGAATCAAATGTCAAGAACTAATCCTGAGGCATTTTAGACTTAGGAACCCTGTGCATTATAGCAAATTTAATCTCTTGTCTGGTTAAGCACAGGATATTATTTAAACAGAGAAAAACTGCAGAAAGCTTAACACAAAGAGACTTTTGTATGAAATGCAAAAGGTTAGCATACAGGTGCAGCAGATAATCAGGAAGGCTTTGTGGAATGTTGGCCCTTGTTTCGGATGGGTTGCAGTATAAGAGTTGGGAAGTTTTCCCAAAACTGTACATCGTACTGGTAAGACCACATCTGGAATATTGAGAACAATCTTTATGATCTTAATTAAGGAAATATTTCATCAGAGCCAATTCAGAGAAGGTTCATGAGGATGATCCCTGGTATGGAGGGATTATTTTATGAGCAAAACAGGTTGGGAACCTACTCACTGGATTTTAGAAGAATGAGAGGCAATCTCATTGAAACATGTAGGATTCTTAAGGGGCTTGACAGGGTAAATATTGAGGGAGTATTTATGGGAGAGTCATGGATCAAGGGGCATAGTTTCAGAGTAAAGGGGCACCAACTGAAGAGTGAGATGAGGAGGAAATTTTTCTAACAGAGAGTTGTGAGTCTTTGGACATCTTGACACAACAGCTGTGGGGGCAGAGTCCTTGTGTATGGTTAAAACTGAGATAGATAAATTATTGGTCAGTCGGGGAATCAAGGGTTATAGGGAAAGGGCAGGAAAATGGACATTAGGAATGTCAGATGAGCCATGATCCTAATGAAACCCAGAGTAGGCATGATGGGCCAAAAGGCTACTCTTGTTGCTATTTCTTATGGTTTTATGTTTTTATAAGGAAAATTGGAAAGCTAAAAGACCATTCAATCCAATGAGCATTTCCCAAATGCCCTGTGATATTGGTAAAAATCTACTTTTTCAGGATTTATCCACCAAAGAACATCTAGGAATAGTTTAAGAAATTATCTGGAAAGGAAGCATTGGATGCTGTGAAGCTGTTTCATGGACACTACAAACTAATGAAAACCCCTAAATTTACTTAATGACTGCCCACCCAGTGGAAAAAAAAACTGATGTTTGAGATTTCGCTTCTTGTAGCTGTTACCTTCAGAATCAAACCAAAATTAACATAAATTGAAAATGAATTAATCCCATGGGAACTGCAGTCATTAAATTGTAGATTGCACTTTCAAAAATGAATACAACAAAGATAGATCTCGCAAAGTAGCCCCCATAACATAAATGGCAGCACTTGCAGTTACAAAGTACTGAAAAACCATTGGTAGAAACAAAAGTCCTTCAATACATTAAGGGCAATATTCTTGGAAAGCAAGTGGATGAAATGATGTTGGGAGTACGTAGGAATGTGAACTTAAGGTTGCAATCAGATCATCCCTGGTCTTATTGAAAGGCTGATCAGACAGAGTGGAAGAAATAGCCTGCTCCTGCTCCAAACCTCAGGAAGAGCTCCAGTTTTTTTTTCCATGCAAGCTTTCACTATTGTTTCTTCTATGGAAACTATTCCAAAACTGCACTATTCCTGTTCTAGCTTCTAGCTTTCAGGCTGTCTCTTAAACTGCTTCCCACCTACCTCTGCCCACAGCTAGCTTACTGTCGATAGTACTGCTAAGATCACCCATGGCTCTGTACTTTTGTTTTGGTTTTAACCGGTTTCTGTCTCTAGAAACATGAGCTCACAGCCCATTTCATAGAAATCTGGTGTTTTAATTTATCTTTTATTTCGGGAATTTCATCTGTGAAAATGCTTTAAGAGCATAGTTCCAATACTTAATAAGCCATTTCCCAACCCATCTGTGAGGATGAACGCTCTTGCATGCTTCACCACTTGTCTCGCACGTTGCCATCAGTGACAATCAAATCAACTTTGGGTGTGAATGATGTGGTTAAAAACCTGAAAACTAATGAGTTGTACAAATGCAATGCAAGATGATGCAATTTTTTTTCCACATGTTTCACTCCTTTCAGATTAATCTTGCAAAAATCAAGCATTAGCGTAATTAGCCAAAGAGTCTCCTTTCTTGCTGTAAAATATTTATGATTGCTGAACATAATTTTGGAGTATTAGTCTTGGTAAGATGAAAACTATCCATATTACCATGCATATTGCATTCTAAGATATATCTAAATAGATTCAGAGATAGTAGGAACTGCCGATGCTGGTGAATCTGAGATAACAAGGTGTGGAGCTGGATGAACACAGCAGACCAAGCAGCATCAGAGGAGCAGGAAAGCTGACGTTTCGGTTCTGGACCCTTCTTCAGTCATTTCTGAAGAAGGGTCTAGACCTGAAACATCAGCCTTCCTGCTCCTCTGATCCAGCTCGGCCTGCTGTGTTCATCCAGCTCTACAACTTGTTATATCTGAATAGAACTGTTTTGCCATAGAGTGCTGTGTTTTTGAAAAATACTGTGCACTTATATGTATGTTCCTACTTTGCCTTTAATTTGTTTTAGGTCTTCCAGCCCTAGTTGTGGCAACATCTGTTGGATTCACCAAATCAAAGGGATATGGAACGGTGAACTAGTGAGTAGGCCATAGCACTCGTGTTTATTGATTTGTTTTGAGAAATATATGCTCATCCTTTAACTGTAATTGTCACCTCGAAGGGAATCATTACAGCTTTTCAGTTCACAAGGGGTTAAACCTGTAGTGAGTACGTGGCACACACTGTTCCTACTTCTCATAAATTGCTGGCCGGACTCTTGTGCGAGTCGTTCATTTGTCCAGCATCAGGCATGTTTTGGACTCCAGAGAGAAAATTCAGTCATGTAAAATTAAAGTTCGGTAACTTCTTTTTGCTTCTTTTAATCTCCTGTGGCTTCAAGCTTCATCATTTAAATATATAACCATGTATATTTGTTCTATTGAATCTTTAAAAACTAAAATCATTGTAATAATACAACAGTTATGACACTGTATCTGTCATGGCCAACTGTTGAAAAAACACTATTATACAGGTTTTGGATATTCATTATACGCTTTATTAAATGGTGATAGTTGGCTTGGGCTGGGAAGAAAACATGTACCGCTCACTCAGCCAAATAATGTGACAACTTGTAAATGATCATGGTAATGTATATGTAACTTAGAAATGTTTGGAAATTTTCAAAAGTCACATCATATACCTAAAAATCACTAGTAGTTAATTCATGATAATAAAATGTGAGGCTGGATGAACACAGCAGGCCAAGCAGCATCTCAGGAGCACAAAAGCTGACGTTTCGGGTTAATTCATAGTTATTTTTCATAGTATTTTAAAATACACAAAAAATGTATATTTTGAGAAATGAACCTTACTAATAGAAAAGAAAGCCTTGCTTTTGTAGAGCACCTTTCCTAACCTCAAGACATCCTAAAACACTTTACAGCCAGTGAAGCTATTGTTGCAATATGGGAATTGTACAGCAACCTGACGTATAGAGCAATGTGAACACTAAGGCACTGGTTTTCATTCTTGGGATTACGTGCTCAGTGTTGACAGAAATCTAGTCAATACGAACCTGACTTTTAAAAATGGACACCGATACTTCTCAGTTTTGGGTGGGTGGGAAGTACAGGCAGGCTGGATTGGGGATAATAAAGTGTGAAGCTGGATGAACACAGCAGGCCAAGCAGCATCTCAGGAGCACAAAAGCTGACGTTTCGGGCCTAGACCCTTCGTCAGAGAGGGGGATAGGGTGAGGGTTCTGGATTAAATAGGGAGAGAGGGGGAGGCGGACCGAAGATGGAGAGAAAAGAAGACAGGTGGCGAGGAGAGTATAGGTGGGGAGGTAGGGAGGGGATAGGTCAGTCCAGGGAAGACGGACAGGTCAAGGAGGTGGGATGAGGTTAGCAGGTAGGAAATGGAGATGCGGCTTGAGGCGGGAGGAAGGGATGGGTGAGAGGAAGAACAGGTTAGGGAGACAGAGACAGGCTGGGCTGGTTTTGGGATGCAGTGGGGGGAGGGGATGACGTGGGCTGGTTGTGTGATGCAGTGGGGGGAGGGGACGAACTGGGCTGGTTTTGGGATGTGGTGGGGGAAGGGGAGATTTTGAAGCTGCTGAAGTCCACATTGATACCATTAGGCTGCAGGGTTCCCAGGCGGAATATGAGTTGCTGTTCCTGCAACATTCGGGTGGCATCATTGTGGCACTGCAGGAGGTCCATGATGGACGTGTCATCTAAAGTATGGGAGGGGGAGTTAAAATGGTTTGCGACTGGGAGGTGCAGTTGTTTATTGCGAACCGAGCAGAGGTGTTCTGCAAAGCGGTCCTCAAGCCTCTGCTTGGTTTCCCCAATGTAGAGGAAGCCACACCGGGTACAGTGGATACATTATACTACATTGGCAGATGTGCAGGTGAACCTCTGCTTAATATGGAAAGCCATGTTGGGGCCTGGGATGGGGGTGAGAGGGGAGGTGTGGGGGCAAGTGTAGCACTTCCTGTGGTTGCAGGGGAAGGTGCCGGGTGTGGCGGGGTTGGAGGGCAGTGTGGAGCGGACAAGGGAGTCACGGAGAGAGTGGTCTCTCCGGAAGGCAGACAAGGGTGGAGATGGAAAAATGTCTTGGGTGGTGGGGTTGGATTGTGGAAGGCGGAAGTGTCGGAGGATGATGCGTTGTATCCGGAGGTTGCTGGGGTGGTGTGTGAGAACGAGAGGGATCCTCTTTGGGAGGTTGTCACGGTGGCGGGGTTTAGGGGATGTGTTGCGGGAAATGCGGGAGAAGCGGTCAAGGGCGTTCTCGACCACTGTGGGGGGAAAGTTGCGGTCCTTGAAGAACTTGGACATCTGGGCTGTGTGGGAGTGGAATGCCTCATCCTGCGGTGGAAGCGAAGGAACTGGGAATAGGGGATGGAATTTTTGCAGGAGGGTGGGTGGGAGGAGGTGTATTCTAGGTAGCTGTGGGAGTTGGTGGGCTTGAAATGGACATCAGTTACAAGCTGGTTGCCTGAGATGGAGACTGAGAGGTCCAGAATGTGAGGGATGTGTTGGAGATGGCCCACGTGAACTTGAGGTTGGGGTGGAAGGTGTTGGTGAAGTGTATTGGGTGTTTCTGTCAGATCACCAGTGCTACTCCATGGAACCTCTGTGTCCCTGTCAAGTATCCTCCATGTTTCTTCAGATTACTGTGTCACCCCATGCCATTTCCGTTTGCCCCACTCCCCTGTATTCTCTTTATGTACTATCCAATTCAATGCAAGATCAATGACAGTATTTTATTTTCCTTGGAACAGAAGAGTAGGAGTGGCCTGTTCAGCTCCTTGAGCCTGTACCGCCATTCTTCTACCTCTCATTGTTGTTCCACTCGACTCCCTTATATTGCATGATGCCATTAGTATCGAGAAATCTACTTGCATCGATCTTGAACATACTCAAAGACTGAGCTTCCATAGCCCTTTGGGTACAGAGACTTGAAGGATTCAGTCCCCTCTGACTGAAGAAATTCCTTTTCATCTCAATCGTTAAATGATTTAAATTTTAGGTCTGTTTCCCTTGATTCCAGAATCTCTGTCCCCAACATCCTGGAGAAACATCCTTTCTGTATCTACTCTGTCTATAACTTCAGGAATTTTGTACGTTTCAATGAGATCTCTGCTCATTCTTTTAAACTGTAAACATGGCAGGCCCAGTTTTTTTCTTATCAAGAGAAAGTTGCATGACTGCACAAATCAGTCTGGTGATTTTTTTGCTGCATTTCCTCTACGGCGTACAAGGAAACTAAAAACAGCATCCAATAATCTAACTTTCCAAAGGACCTATACTTCAAAAGCAAAGCATTTTACTCCTGAACTCAATTCCACTTGTTATAAAGGCCTTCATAGCTGTTTGCTGCAGATGCATGTTAGTTGGGAGGAAATCTCTTGCCATCTAATAAAAAAATTTTGGATCATGCTTCTGGGATGTGAAAAACATATTTGAAATTGTTCTAACCTTTTTACCTTGTATCAGCAAATCACATCAACATGTTCATTGTCAAATGAATAGAACACATAATGTGCTGAAACCCAATTATACTTGAAACTCAGCCAAGCATTCACAGCTGTCCAAATAATAGATTTCCTTCTCGGAAAATGCTCTTCTCTCTTATGCTGTCTCTGTCTTACACAGTCTTTTGACTTTCTGTCATTCTGGTGTTGCATGTCTTGAAGCTACTAACTAGTCGAATACTGAACACGCCCTACCACAGGCAGTGTTTACTGAAGTGGTTGTGTGGAGTGCTCAGTTTTCACACACTCTCTCCATTACTTATGCTTGACCTCCATCTGGATCTGTCAGAGACACTCACTAGCTGGCACCTTCATAGTAGCTTCATCTGCAGTTTGGGCGTTGTTAGAGCAATGGAGATATTGTGATTTTTCAGAGGTTTTGAGACCATCCTTGAAGCATGCCTCTGTCCTGCTGGTAACTGCTCACTGTGATAAAGATTGAGGAAGTGAGCTAGTTTGGGAAGTCTTGTATCAGGCATGTGGATTATGTGGACCACCTAATGATTGACCGTAATCAGTGCCTCGACACTGGGGATGTTGTCCTGAGACAGGACATTGAAACTGGAATGCAAATCTGGTCAGTAGATTTCTGGGATTTTGCAGAGTCATTGCTGGTGATATTCCTCAATTTTCAATGCATAGAGTCTGTCTGTCATTATAAGGGGAGCGGACGGTTTAATTTTATTTTGCAACGGCTATTATTTTCAACTGCCAAAACCACAATTAAGAGAACAGATCATTAGATTTCTCACAAGTATCAAAACCAGTCTCAATTTTATTGGGTAGAATCATTTAAATTATAGGTGAAAGGAAGGGAGCCCAGGCTGACAGGGTTAGGTATAATGTTTTTCTCCCCACTGCATTCCATTGCTTTCATCATTAGAGAAGCATGTAATGCACATAAACAAGTAGAAGACGGAGAGTTAGGATAAAGCCGATAATTTTGAATGGCAACGTGTAACTCCGGGGCAATGCTGGGGTCAACAAAGCAAGCCCACTATAGCCAAGTTTGCAGATGACACAAAAATAGGTAGGAAGGCAAGTTGTGAGGATGTCACAAAAAGTCTTTAGAGGCATATGGATAGGTTTAATGAGTGTGCAAAATCTTGGCAGATAGAATTTAATGTGGGAAACTGTGATGTTACACACTTGAGGAAGAATAGAGGAGCTTAGTGGGGAAATGTGTAGAAAACTGCAACACAACAGGATTTGGGTGTCCTCGTGCATGAATCATGCAAAAAATATATCTCACTGGCATACTGGTTCAGCGGTCTAGGCCCAAAACATCAGCCTGGCCTGCTGTGTTCATCCAGCTCCACACTTTGTTACCTCGTATTCACCAGCATCCGCAGTTCCCATTATCTCTGATCACAAGTAGAATATTAGCCTTTGTTTCAAAGGGAATGCAGTGTAAAATTAGGGAGATACTTTTAAAATTATAGATCACACTACACAGATCAGAGTTGGAATATTATGAAAAATATATTGGTCCCCTTATCTAAGGAAAGATACACAGGTGATGGAGGCAGTCCGCAGAAGGCTCACTAGGCTGATAGCAAGTGTGGAGGGATTTTTTTTAAAGAAGAGAGTTTGGCTGGATTTGTCCTTGGGGTTTAAGAGAACGAGAGGAGACCTTTTTGAAATTTATAAGATTCTTCGGGTGTTTGATGAGGTTGATGCAGAGAGGTTGTTCCTCTTTATGGGAGAGTCTAGGACCCAGAGGCATAGTTTTAGAGTGAGGAGATACCCATTTACATCAGAGATGGGGAGGAATTCCTTCTCTGGGAAATGAGTGAATCTGTGGAACTCATTATCGCAGACGTCTGTCAAGGCTGAATCATGAAGAATGTTCAAGACTGGGATAGGTAGAGTTTTAATCAGTAAGGGTATCACAAATTTTGAGAATAAGGCAAGCAAGTGAAGTTGAGCATTATTGGGTGAGCTATGATTTCATTGAATGGCAGAGCAGACCTGATGGTCCTTACTTCTGATCCTCTGTTTCATGGCATTTTTAAGGGTCAGCTTGCCTTAAAGAATATATCCCTATGATGGATCGCTGCATTAAAAACACATTTAAATACGATAAAGCACCTAATAAGGATATTTGAAGGTGTGAAAAAATTACACCTTCCTTTCAAAATGTTTCAGACTCCCCAGCAGGTTTTCCATTTTAGTCACAAACTTTCAAACCTGGCCTGAGCTACTTGTGGGCTTTTAAAACTCTGCACTGCCAGACAAAAATGGTGTGCAGGAGGAAATCTAATTTTCTCGCCATTTAAAATAGGGAACCCAACTTTAGCAGAGATGTTTAGGCTTTTTGTACATTAGCTCTTCCTCCACTGCACAAACTGGAGCCAATGGTGTGGGATCTGTAATACAGACAAAAATTGGATTTCCATGGCCCAAAATATAGTTGTGGTCGGGTCTGCACAGGAGAGTGATAGCATCCACATTGGAGATGACAGTTGGACCCTGAATTTGAATGATGCAAATCTGAAGTTAGATATTGTAAAAAGTATGTTATGGGTAAAATTGACAAATATTGTTAGCAATAAAATTTCATACACAATCCTGATAACCTGATTCTGCTCAACCTAGAGCAAGGTATCCCTTTAGAAAATGTGAAGAGATGGAGTAAGTATAACATATTATGGTTGTGGGTTAGAAGATATATTTCAAATACCCGAATTCTAGAAATAAAAGAATAGCCAGCAAGTCTGTCTACATTAGAAAACAAGAGAGATAGGTTAATGTCTTACTGATAATACAAAAGCATTTTGCGTAAGAAAAGCAATATCTATGTGGTTTGGCTTAACCCTGTCCATTCAACACAGACAACATTTTGAGTGGCAGGATGCTAAATGTGAGAGATGGAAACATTGCTGTTCCTTCAACAGAACAAGTGAGACCGGAGTGCACAGAGTTAGCAATTTTGTATCTCCTTAATTAATCTAATTACAGGACTGTGAACTGAACAGTGTAATCTCTGAGAAGTACGTGTGATTTAGAGTGGATGACTTTAATGCAAAGTATGGTACAGAGAGAAATACAAGGAGAGATAGTGAGGCTGAATTAATGTGTGTGCGAGAGAGAGTGAAATGGGACAAATAGCATTCAACGCAATTCGAACCATTTCTAACAATTGAAAAAGCCTTAAAGAATGAACTCCATATTTTAAGACTAAATTTCTGCGCCAGAATGGTTAACTGGGGGTGATTAACATGCATCATAATTTTAGAAGGTGATTTAGACTTGACTTTCTGAAGTGTGTCATCTTTGGTGTTGTGCAAATGTAGGAACTTCATGCTATTAAATTCATTTGGATTGTGAAATTAAGATTTTATAAAGTTAATGGTAGAAAAGTGCAGAACGGATTGTAACTCTCTTCACCTAAATCCCAAGTCTTATTGGACATTCACTGTATTTAACTTTGTGCCTTCTAAATACTACCTCGATCAACTCCTTAATGGTCTGAAAGGGATAACCTCATACTTGCATTTATCAAAATCCGTCTCCACATCTTTGCCCATTCACTGAGTCTATCATTATCCTGTTGTAATTTTGTGCTGCTGTTAGCAAAAGCTGCTCAATTTTGTGTTGTCAGCAAATGCAAAGATTTGACTTTTTACATTATTATTTGATGTTATCAAAGTTGTCAGTGAATTTTGTCAATAACTGAGGTCCCAAGTCGGATCCCTGCGGGACAGGACAAATTGTGTGCTGCCAGTTTGAATACTTAACAATTATCCTAACTGTTCCCTGCCACTCAACCAATTTCCAATGCATGTCAGTAATTAGCCCTCAATTCTGTTGGCTTCCACCTTAGCTAACAGTGGACTGCCTTCTGGAAGTCCATATGAAAAACATCCATTGATTTACCTCGTCCACTCCATTTGTCAGCTCTTTAAAACATTTTTCAGGCATGATGTACCCTTCATGAGTCCACACTGACTCTCCCTGACAAACTGAAAATTTTCACAGCGATCAGTTACCTTATCCTTGATTATTTTTGTAGACTCCGCCAATTTCTGCACCACAGATATCAGGCTAATTGGCCTGTAGTTCCTCGGTTTCCCTCTGTAACCTGACTTAAAGAGCAGAGTGACATTAAAAACTTTCTGATCCAGAGGTACAAATCCTGAATCCAGGTAACTCTGAAAGATTATGATTAAGATGTCAGCAGTGTGCTTTCCTACCTTCTTTTACACCCGTGGATGGAAACCGCCAGGTCCTGGGCATTTGTTACTCTTTCAGTTCCATTAATTTCCCCATTATTGATGATTGACATAAGTTAGTTTTATTTAGACCCTGTGCCTGATTGTCTAATAATTTCTTTGGGACTTCGGGCAAACTATCCCTCTTTCCTGCTGCAACTACTGAAGCAAAGTAATTGTTCAGCATATCTGTCTTTTTACATGGCCGCTCACAACATCTCCACTCTGAGTCTTCAATGGATCATTGGTACTCTGAACCAGCTGCTTTCTCTTTTAACTATAAAATCTTGTCTTGTTGTCTTTTATGTCCCTTGTAGGTGTCCTTTCATGATCCTTTTGAGCCATTCTTAAGAGCTACTTTGTGGCCTCTTGTTGATCTTGCATTTGTCCCATCTGTAAGATCTGTACTGTTCTTTGCATTTTTATAACCCCTTGCTTTTAATTTTAGCCTGTCTGTAGCCTCCTTATGTGCCCTTGGCTATTTCTAGTGTGAGGTGCAACTTTCCCTTCTGATGGGTGCAAACCACTTCTGAATAGCATTAAATAAGTCTTTGAACAACCTCCACTGTACCACAGTTGTTATACCTATTAGCAGAGCTTCCCATTTTACTGTGAACAGTCTCTGTCTCATCTCATTAAAGCCTGCCCTACGTAAATCTAAAATTCTAGTGCCTGATCTTTGCTAGTCTTTTACAAATGCTGCATGAAATTTGGTCACACAATGGTCATTATTTGACCAGCCCATACAAACATGAATCAGTCTCATTGCTTATTACTAGATCCCATATTGCTTGTTCTCTTGTTGCATTCAAGACATATTGCTGCAGAAACTAACCCAGACATAGTGTAGAAATTCACAACCTTTAAACAGGTGCTTGTTGTCTCTCTGTCTATGTTAAGATTAAAATCTTCCATTACTACTCAGCCTTTGTTATGTACATTTCTGCATTTATACAATCTTACATGTCTGAGCTGCTACAATCTGGCCTATATATGACACCTATTGCAATTTTAGTTCCTTTAAGGTTCCTCACTTCCACCCATAAGGCCTCCACTGGTGCTTTCCCCTCATTACTTCGTACCTCATGGTAGAAAAGATTCTGCATTAAATTATATACCTGTTTTCACTTACATTTGTTTCATGATTGAAAAAAAAATGATGAATCTATTAGCCTCTCCATTATTTTGACTCTATTTGGGCTCTGTAGTGCCTTACTGTGGCTTCACATTCCAGAAGGCTGAATTTATTCTGTTGCACTCTCCTGACCTCTACAATCTGTTCAGCCATATAAATGGATTTACTGATATTCCAGTGTGAATTTCCCTTCTCATGGATGCAAACTACTTCTGAATAGCATTAAATAAGTCTTTGAACAACCTCCACTGTACCACAGTTGTTATACCTGTTGTTCTAGTCTAATGTTCTATGTTCTAATTTCTGACCATAAAGCAAAATCTCAAACTGCTAATTTGCATGTCTTTCATTTTTATGTCAATGGTTCCTGCTTTGACCATTTTTTTTGTTATTTTGGCATTCACAGACATAAATTCCAAGGAGGGAAGATAGTTCCTCCTGAGCCTTGGGGACATATCTCTTTGAAACAAGATCTTGGCTGGGAATTCATCCTAATTGATGGGTTTGCCTTCTGAATGAGAGCTTAAGCTCTAATAATAGTCAAGGAGCAGTGAAGTTTGCAATTGCTGAAATAAGGACTTCAGTGTTGTTGGGAAGATCAGGGCAGTATTGGAGCAGTGTGCCTGGGGAATATGGTGTGGTTGTAGTGTTTGTAGAGATGAAGGTAATTTCAAGTGGCTGGAGACAAGTCAGCGTTGGTGACAGTCAGTGTTTATAGCATGAGAAACAGAATGAATGTAGGAATTTTTGATTATCAGAGAGGAGTTGGGGTAAGTTTGACTATAACGGAGTGGGTCCAGTACTGGGGGCAGTGGTTGGTTGTGGTCTAATGGTGGGGAAAAGCTATTGATCATGATGAACACTTATAACCTTGCTCACAAACAGTGCTTGAAAACCCTTTCTCATGTAGCAGAGAAAACACAGTGTAGAGCGTGAGGACTACAGCAGGCCAGGCAATATTAGAGGAACAGGAAGTTGGACATTTTGGGTCGGGATGCTTTGTCAGAAATCTCTCTCGCAGCAGACCTTCCTTAGCTTCTAAGTTACATTTAAAGCGTAGATAAAATCTGAGGTATGCAGCCTAGTTAAAATGCTGTTTTAAACCTACTCAGCTTTCTCACAGTATTGTGAGTCTCTTGTGTGATACTTTCCCCCTCCTGGTACAACACTGGTGAATCCATGCAATTTACTGTTTGTGATTAGTTTTGTTTCCTTAATAGGATGTCAAAAGCTATGTAGAGTCGCCTAAACAATGGTTTGTGTCACTTGATACAGATTATAAGCCTTATACGCCATTTATAAGATACAAGAAGCTATTGGCCTTTCTTTTCATTACTGTGTCAACCTGGATCTGTGTTGCAGGGAATTATGTTTTTAAAACTTTGGCTCTCAATGAGAACTAAATATGAAGAAGCAAGATTAATATATCAAATATTAACATGCTGCAAAACTTTTAGCAGCAGTTTGAGCCTGACTGAGTCACAGGTAACCCTCAGCCCAGTTAGATGTTTTCTTTTTATTCATTGGATAAGGGTGTCTCTAACTAGGCCAGCATTTATGGATGTTGCTGAATATGAAATGTTTGAGTTATAAAGAAAGGCTAAACAGGGTGGAACTGTTTTCACTGGGGTGTCGGAGGTTGAGAGGTGACCTTATAGAAGCTTGTAAAGTCATGAGGGACCTTGTTAGGGTTATTGGTAGTTGTTCTTTTTTCCCTAGGATGGGAGATTTCAATCTTAGGGAGCACTTTTTTTTAGGTGAGAGGAGAGAGATTTAAAAAAGACATGAGGGGCATTTTTTTTTTACACAGGATGGTTCGCATGTGGAATGAACTTCCTGTGGAACTGTTGGATGTGGGTACAATTATAGTGTTTAAAAGACATTCGGATAAGTACATAAATAGGAAAAGTTTGGAGGGATATTGGCCAAGAGCAGGCAGGTGGGATTTATTTTGGGATAATGTTCAGCCTGGACTGGTTAGACTGAAGGATCTGTATCCTGCTGTATGATTCAATGACTTTGCTGTGGGTTTGTCGGCCAGACCAGATGAGGACAGTAGTTTCCTTCCTTAAAGGACATTAGCAAACCAGATGGCTTTTTACCAACAATTGATTCATGATTATCATTGGATTCTTAATTCCAGATTTCTATTGATTTCAAATTTTACCATCTGCCATGGTGGGATACAAACTTGGATCCCTGCATCATTATTGGGGACTCTGGATTAACAGTCCAGCAACAATACCATTAGGCCATCGCCTCTCATTTTTCATGCTGATGTTTTTCCATTATTACCCATGTTTACCTTGTGATAATTAGAAATTCAGTTTAATTAATTCTTGGGAAAGTCAGACATTTTAGCGACAAATTTAGTCTGTTTATATCCTTGGCTTTTTGGACAACTTTGAAAGAAAAGTAAAAAAATGTTTCGAACTTGTCCTAATTTAATGACTGTGGCCAGGCAGTTTTTATAAAATGGGTAAGCTACCCTTGATTTAACAGTGTGGAGCATCTTCCATATCATCCTAATTTAAAAGAGGAATGCCTGTGTTGACACTGGCTTGCAAATCTTAATGCTGTACGTGAACAGCCATAGAAATAAAAAGGTCCAATTTGTGATCCTGAAATTAAAACCAACACTTGCTGAAATACTGAGCAAAACCTGGTGCATTTCATAGTATGCTTAGGTTTTTGCTGTCCATCAGCAATTGGCTGAAATGAGGTTGTCAGCACAGAACAGAAACAATTTGCAAAGTTAATGGGTTGTCGACTACACGGTTATAGAGGACACCAAGATTGGTGAATTATATTGGGCTTCTTTTTATCACAACTTTCAACGGTGCCTAAAATTGACAGGTGCTAAGGATTAGATATTGGCTGAAAAGGGTTTGGAAGTCAAGTAGGATAGATATTTCGGTGCTTTGTTTTAAAAAAAGTCATCTGCTTTAGGATCCTTATGAGACTCAAACAGTGGAGCCTCTATTGCTTGTTTGAGGATGCATGGAATGATTTGTCTCCTTTTTTAAAAAATTGTTTAGAGTTTTGAGGTTTATGTGGACGTCTTATTTACCGCAGCCTAATGCTGTTTGGTGCTTATTGCTAGTTTCAATGTTGTGGGCATAAATTTTTTTAAAAAATTAACATCATGAAAACATCTTTCCAGAACAGTTTTGCATTTTTTTAAAGAAAAGTTCAGTGGCTACAGCTTAGAATTTCTGGGATCAATTCTGGACATCCGTTGCAATTTATTCAAATAACAACATAACACAAAACGTTTGCAAAATGGGATGGACAGAGTTCAGAAAAGTCAAGCAAAGGTGGTCATAGGATTTGCACGATTGAACGTAAGCAGAAGGGCTGTTGTAGTAATGGGTGACCTCCAGCCCATGTCTCCTATACTTTGTTTAGCTTTGGCACAGCCATCCTTCATTACTGACTCCTGCTGTCTGCCAAAACACAGACTAATTAGTAAGATCTGAAGTTGTTCATGTTTTCCTCTTTTTAGATGGTCAGTGAGAATAAATTGAAGGGCATACACTTGTTTTTTTAAAATTCTTTCATCGGATGTCGATGTCAATGACAAGGTCAACCTTCATAGCATCATGGGCAGAATTGATGTCTTTTATTATTGTCTCAGACCAAAATGTCTTCATACGTGAGTTGTTTGTATTTTCTTATCCTCTGACTGATTTCCCAATTTGAGTGACTCCAGCAAGAGCATTTGTGAATTTTAGAGAAAGATTATTTCTAATCGTGGTAGCATTTCTCACGTGCCTCCGCTCCTTCATTGTTGCTGTATCAAATTTCTGGAACTCCTCAACAACACTGTGCTTATCTGGACAATTGGAGTCAGTTCATTAATGCTGGCCGAGCTAGCAATGTCTATCTATATCCCATTAACTAATTTTAAAAAATACTATCACATACACAAAGATTAAGTAGACATCAGAAGGAAAAATACATAAGTTGTAATGATTTCAGTCTCTTTGCAGCAGACCTATAATGTCTTAGTTTAAGTGATGCTTTAGCAGGAGCAGATGCGTGGTAAATGTAAATGTTTCTGGGCAATTTGTCAAGTTTCTTCCAGTTGTTCACTATTAAGAGGTTGACTCTCAGGTGAACATGAAATTCAAATAGGTTAGGATTGAATCCTTTCCTGCTTGCAATGTGTGGTGGATTAATCTTGCTTGGTTGACTTGCAGTTAGGTCAGTAGCTTTACAAATGATGCTTCCGTTACTATCCCTTATGATTACAATCATCTTCCGCTGCAACTATTGTGAGTCCATAATCTCGTTTCCAGCAAAGGTCAAGGTTGGTGTCACATAATCAGTGTTGTAGCATTTCACACTCTGAAAGGTTTTGAATCAGTCAAGCTATTTGAAGATTCATTTCAAATTGGCTGCAATTACTGCCACTGCAGTGGTAAGGGCACACTTGTGCCTTTATCATTTGGCCTGTGATAGCATTGCCAGCAATGCTGCGGGGAGCTCCCAACATCACAGGTTAATGTTTGAGGCGCATGTCTGTTGCTTTTGCTCTCGCTGCCTCACTGAACATTAGAACTAGGAGCAGGAGTAGGCTGTTCGGCCCTTCGAGCCCCCTCCGCCTTTCAATAGATCATGGCTGATCTTTTCATGGAATCAGATCCACTTACCTGTGTTCTCACCATATCCCTTAATTCCTTTATTGTTCAAAAAAAACTGCCTTAGCTTTAAAAACGCCAATTGAAGTAGCATCAACTAATTCACTGGGCAAGGAATTCCATAGATTAACAACCATCTGGGTGAAGAAGTTCCTTCTCAATTCAGTCCTAAATCTGCTCCTTCTAATCTTGAGGCTATGCCCTCTTGTCCTAGCTTCACCTGCCAATGGGAACATCCTCCCTATTTCTATTTTATCTACTCCCTTCATAATTTTATATGTTTCTATGAGATCCCCCCTCAATCTTCTGAATTCCAATGAATATAATCCCAATTTACTCAGTCTCTCCTCAAAAACCAACCTCCGGAACTCCGGAATCAACCTCGTGAACCTCCTCTGCACCCCTCCAGTGCCAGTACATCCTTTCTAACTAAGAAGAGCAAAACTGCACACAATACTCCAGGTGTGGCCTCACCAGCACCTTGTACAGCTGCAACATAACCTCTCTGCTTTTAAACTCAATCCCTTTTAGCAATGAAGGTCAAAATTCCATTTGCCTTCCTAATTACTTGTTGTACCTGCAGATCAACCTTCTGTGATTCCTGCTCAAGGACACCCAGGTAATAATCCTTTTTACTATTACTCCAAGCAAAATGTATGACTTCACATTTATTTACATTATATTCCATCTACCAGACCTTTGCCGACTCACTCAATGTATCTGTTTCTCTGCAAAGTTTCACAGTCCTCTGCACACATTGCTCTGCCACTCATCTTAGTGTCATCTGCAAACATTGACACCCTCCACGTGGTCCCCAACTCCAAATCATCTATATAAATTGTAAATAACTGCAGACCCAACACCGATCCCTGAGGCACACCACTAGTTACTGATTGCCATCCAGAATAGCACTGATTTATCCCCACCCTTTGCTTCACTACCAGCCTTCCTCACCACCTCATTCAGCTCTCACTTGCTGACTATCTTGTCGATCCTCTCATTGCCTTGCTGCCAATACTTGACCGAATATTGCCTCAATCACCACCTGGTGAGTCTCCCTAAGTGACATGTGGGCAGTGAATGAAATGATGAAATGGAGCAGTGGGGCTAGCGTGCAAACTGGAGTTGAGGTGGTGATTGAGAATGTTAATGGACTGAATGGGGATTTATTTGATGATAATTGTTGATAGACTTAGTCGACCTTTTCTGAGACTAGTTTTTGATTCCAAAGTTTTGTTTTAATTAACTAAATTTGCTATTATGGTGGAATTCTAACCTGCATTTACAGAGCATTAGGGTGGGTCTTTAGGTTACTTGCCTGTTAATATTACTGTGGAGTCATTTAGTGTAGAGACGTAGAGTCATACAGCACGGAACAGACCCTTCGGTCCAGACAGTCCACGCCGACTAAACCGGTCCAACCTGCCTGCATTTGGCCCATATCCCTGCAAACCTTTCCTATTCATGAACTTACCCAAAAATCTTTTAAATGTTGTAACTGCACTTGTATCCACCACCTTCTGTGGCTATTTGTTCCACACATGGGCCACACTTTGTGTTAAAATGTTGTCACTTATGTCCTTTTTAAACCTCAGTCCTCTCACCTTTTAAAATATACCCCCTAGTTTTGAACTTCTCCTCCACCCCCGACCTTGGGAAAAGATTCCTGTCATTCGCCTTATCTATGCCCCTCATGATTTTATAAACCTTAGTAGGTCACTTCTCAACTTCGTACGCTCCAGTGGAAAAATGTGCTCATCTTTCAAGTCTCTTTTTATATTTCAAAACCTCCATTTCCAGCAATATCCTAGCAAATCTTTTCTGAACCCTATCCAGTTTAAAACTATCCTTCCTATAACAGGGCGACCAGAACTTCACACGGTACTCCAGAAAAGACCTCACCAACATCCTGTAAAGCATCAACATGATGTCCCAATTCCTGTGCTCAGTGGCCTGAGCAACGAAGTCGAGCATGCTAAATGCCTTCTTAACCACCCTGTCTATCTGTGACAGAAATTTCAAAGAATTATACACCTGAATCCCTAGATCTCTCTGTTCCACAGCATTATGATTACACCAAGGTGTTTTCCACCTCAGTGTGAAGGAACTGTACCAATTTGTGATTAGCCTTGTGATATTTTGCACACAATGGAGGGGTACTGATCAGAAGCATAGCTCTGGTGCACAATCATTAGAACAGTGGCAGCACTCCTTTGTTCCAGTACACTGGCAAGAGATAAAATGATTCACAATTATTCTTTGGATGTCTTTCAGGGAAAGACATTGAGTTCCGATGACTCTGCAGAACAGCCTGGTAGCAGCTGGCTGATATGAACCAATTTTTATGCTGTTGACCGTTCACCCTTTGCAAAGGGACTCAAGGAGTTCACAAGTACCTGTGATTTTACATATTCAGATTAGGTCACAGAATTGTTGCAGCGCAGAAGAAGGCCTTTCAGCCCATCATGTCACCTTTCTCATTGAGCATTTCTTTTAGTGCTGTTCTCCTTCCATTCTGAATACTTCACTTGAACTTGCCTCCACACTCTCCATCAGTGTATTCCAGACCCTACCCACTTGCTGCAGGAAAATGGGAAGACACTTGATTGAGTGACAGGACTGCCAGTATTGCCAAAGATATGTTGCCAGCCATCTTAAGAGCTGTTCTGTCCATTTTTAAATAAATTCCTTTAAATCCTGCCTGCACTCCAACTTCTTAATTACTTCAGAGAGCAGTACAGAGTCAACCCATTTGTTGTAGTTGAGGAGTCGCTTGCAGGCTTGACCAGGTCATAACAGCAGAAATCCTTCTTTGATGGGACATTAGTGAATCAGATTTTTTTTAATGCTGATAAGGGTGGTATGGTGGCTCAGTCATTAGCATTTCTGCCACAGAGTGCCAGGAACCCAGGTTCGATTCAAGCTTTGGCTGTTTATCTGTGTGGAGCTTGTACATTCTCCCCATGCCTGTGTCAGTTTTCTCTCTCAGTCTACAGCAATGCAGGTTAGGTGGTTACCCCATCCTAAATTGCCCGTTGTGTCCAGGGTTGTGCAGACTAGGTGGACTAGCCATGGGAAATGCAGGGTTACAGGGATTGGGTATAGGGGTCGTGTCTGGTTGGGTTGCTCTTCAGAGGGCTGGCGTGTACTTGATGGGCCTGCTCCCATACAATAGGAATTCTGTGATTTATATTTTATGGTTACCATTGATGAGAATAGTTTTAAATTCCAATTTTTTATTCGAAGTAATTAAACATAAATTACACTGACTGCCATCATTGTATTTGAACCTGCATTGGCATAGTATTAGCCAGGCCCCTTGAATTACTAGCTGCACCATTACTTCTGCACACAAGGGGTCTCCCATCCAAGCGTATACGGACTATTCCCTCACATGATAATGCATGCAATATCTTGTGCAGAATGGAGGTACTTTGATGAAAAACATGCCTTATCAGTGCTATAAATATGAACTGGTAGTTGAATATGTCACATATCAGCAGCTAAATGTTGATTCTGACTCAGAATTACCTGGCAGAGGATGATCTACAAAGCATCTGTCATATTGGCTCTTCTTGCCTTATTTAATTGTAGCAGTTGACAGCCTGGGGACAAGGTTTCAGCCATCACTTTACCGCTAAGGATGCTCCTGGCAATGAGCCATTTTCTTAGTCGGCTCTTTCTCTAGATTCACCGAAGCTACAGCAGAAACAGTCAGGGTTTACTGGTCGCAAGGTGGAAGGGCTAATGGAAGTTATCTTTCTTTATAGTCAAAGAAAATCTGTTCCAAAAAAATGAGATTCATGTGACTATAGTTTTGTGCAGCATTCTGTGGAGATCCACGGAATTCAGAATTATATTGTACAGCCCTTCTTTGAAGTTTATAGAATAAAAAGGACTAGCAGGAGTCAAGTTATCAGTTGGAATGTAACTGCCATAAAACCTTTTATTTAATACTTTCTTTCTGTGTGATCTTTATTTTGCATTAGTTATCTGAGCATCAAAGGTAACTCCTTGGATGTGAATCTGTTTCTGAACTCCAGAGGACCTGAAAAGATGCCAAATAAATATAATTCTTCTTGTTCCGTCATTATGCCTGTATTAATTCTAAATATCCAGAGTTCTTTGTCTATGAAGTACCAAATGTTCTGTCCCTGGCAACATGATCATCATTCCTGGGTATATGCTGGACAAACCCACTCATGGGGGTGGCACAATGGAATACAGACTGGAGGATGTTGGCCAAGAGTTCATTATGTGACTCCAATTCCATTATGAATCATGGCATCAGGTCAAACATGAGCACAGAAGCTCCTTGCTGATTACTACCTGTGTCCTGTTCGTGGATGAATTAGTTCTCCTCCATGCTGCACATCTCTTGGAAGAATTACTGAGGCTGACAAAGGCACATAATATGTTCCAGATGGAGAATATTAATGTCCATCATCAAGAGAAGCTCTGTAATGCCACAACTGCTCAAGTTAGCCGAGTCCCATAGGACCTGGCTGTTAGATTTTTGCCTGCAGCGTGCGGTAAAGTAACCAAAAATATATCTGACCTCATCTTCACCAATCTACCTGTACCAAATGCATCTTTTTATGATGGTATCAGTAGAAATGACCACCACACATTCTTGTGGTGACGATTCCCTACCTTCACATTGAGATACCCTTCGTAGTGATCTGTGCGACTTCCACTGTGCTGACTGGAAAAGATTGCATACAAATCTAGGAACCCTAGACTGGGAACCCACGGTATACTGTGGGCTATCAACAGTAGCAGAATTATATTCAACTACAGCCTGTAACCTAATGGCCTAGAGTATCTCCCACTCAATTATTATCACCTAACCTGGGATCAACCCAGGTTCAATAAAGAGTGCAGGAGGCCATGTCAGGAGCAGCCTGAAGCATCCCTCAACACAGGGCTTGGTGTATGCCAGGCAACATAATGCCAGGACTGAGCAATCCCACATGAAGCTGTTCAGTATAAAATATAACAAGACCTAGACAATATGTAGACTTGGACTGATAAGTAGCAAGTAGCATTCATGGAATTCTCTCCTGAATAGCATTATGGGTCAACCCACAGCAGGTGGACTGCAGCAGTTCAAGAAAGCAGCTTACCACTGCCTTCTCGGACAACTAGGGACAGGCAATAAATGGTGACCAACCAACGATGCCCACATCCCATGAATGAATAAAAAATTATAAGATTACCAGACAGTGACCAAGAGGTATCCACCATCTCCCCTTTAATATTAAATAACATGACCTTCGCTAAATTTCTATCATTGAAATACTGTGGCCTATCATTGACCAGATACTTGGGTCCTGCCATGTAAATACTGTTACCTGCAAAACAAAATGTCAGAGGATGGCAATCCCACAATGAATAACTCAGCTCCTGACTGCTGAAAGCCTGCCCACTATCTATAAGGCACAAATCAGGTGTTTAATGAAATGCACTTAGATACAAATAGCCTGAGTGGGACATCCAGCTCTGTGGATGGTAGAGCATCTTGCTGTACCATTCAGTAGGGTCATGGCTGATCCTATATCTCAATACCATATTCCTACGTCTTCCCTATATACCTGATGCCTTTAATATAAAAAAAAACTTCTTTCTTGAATATCATAAGTGTTCAAGCCTTCATAGCCTTCTGTGATCGAGAATTCCTCAGTTCATTAACCCTTGATCAAAGAACTGTTTCATTTTCCCAGAGCTAAATACTGTATCCCATATCCTGGGACTGTGTCCCCTGGTTTTCGACTCTCCAACCAGAGCAAGCATCCACCTGTCATACATCTGTCAAGCTTTGTTGGATTTTAATATGTTTCAGTCAGATTCAAACTCTCCATTTGACTGTAGATAGTTGCAGCTCCAACGGCACTCAACAAGCTAGACACCATCTAGCTCAAACAAAGCACACTTGATTAGCATCTCATCTAATCCTTTGAACCTTGATTCCTTCTACCACTGTGTACCATCTACAAGATACACTGCAGCAGCTCTTCATGGCTTTGCAGCCCCCAACTGCTGCCGCCAAAAAGAGAAAGGACACAAGATATATGAGAATGCTACCACCTGCAAGTTCTACTCGAAATCACAGACCATCTTCTATTGCCTGGAAATATGTTGGAGGCATGTTGACTTGAGGCATTCAAGGGGGGAATTGATTGTTTCTATTTTAAAAATCATGTGTAGGGCTGTAGAGAAGAGATGGGAGGATGGCACCACGTCAAGATATCTATTCAAAAGCTGGTGCAGTCATCATAAGCTGGATAGTTGCCCTGTGTGATTCTGTGATGTGAACATTCTTTGGCAGCCCTGAATGTTTGATCCATGGAAGGTTGTGTACCTGAAAGCATTCGTGTAGCCCACAAACATGTTGGTTGGAGCACAGTTTAACATAATTATCATAGACTTGACACCACTGAATTCATGTTTTGAAAAAATATGTATCTTTTTCCCCCTCAATACCCAAAGCTGATTTTCTTCCGCTGCTGTATTTTGAAACTCATCATCATCCACCATTCATGACCCTCGATAGTGGCAAACATCTTAGTTCTTCTCTCAAAAATTGTTTCTAATCTGCTTCATAAAATCTTTGAATACTTCCCTCTTTATCTTCTTGCTTTACTGACCTCAATTTTATCAGTTACTGCCAGGTGGTTTCATTTTTCTCCCACTTAAATATGTTCCTAAAACCATATATATATATATTTATGTTGTGATTATCATTTATTGAAGTTCTTCTAATGTAACTTATGTAATTGGGTAAACATTTTGTTGTGATCCTTTTTACTGAAAGGAAATTGTGATATCATCTGTATCTGCCCTTCTGAGTTTAGAGAAGATTGATGAGCCAACAAGTTTTTTTTGTGCCCATCATATCATCACATTAAACCACTCATACATAGGACATAGAACAATACAGCGCAGAACAGGCCCTTCGGCCCTCGATGTTGCGCCAACCTGTGAACTCATCTAAGCCCCTCCCCCTACACTATTCCATCATCATCCATATGCTTATCCAAGGACTGTTTAAATGCCCCTAATGTGGCTGAGTTAATTACATTGGCAGGCAGGGCGTTCCACGCCCTTACCACTCTCTGAGTAAAGAACCTGCCTCTGACATCTGTCTTAAATCTAACACCCCTCAATTCGTAGCTATGCCCCCTTGTACAAGCTGAAGTCATCGTCCTCGGAAAAAGACCCTCACTGCCCACCCTGCCTAATCCTCTGATCATCTTGTATATCTCTATTAAATCCCCTCTTAGCCTCCTTCTCTCCAATGAGAACAGACCCAAGTCCCTCAGCCTTTCTTCATAGGGCCTGCGCTCCAGACCACGCAACATCCTGGTAAAACTCCTCTGTACCTTTTCCAATGCTTCCACATCCTTCCTGTAATGGGGCGACCAGAACTGCACGCAATAATCCAAATGAGGCCGCAGTAGCATTTTGTACAGTTGCAGCATGACATCACGGCTCCGGAACTCAATCCCTCTGCCAATAAAACCTAACACAGAGTAGGCCTTCTTAACAGCACTGTCAACCTGGGTGGCAACTTTCAGGGATCTATGTACATGGACACCAAGATCCCTCTGCACATCCACACTACCAAGAATCTTTCCATTAACCTGATATTCTGCCTTCATTTTCCATTTGCCACCTTTCAGCCCAATTCTGCAGTTTATCCAAGTCTCCCTGCAACCTGCAACATTCATCCATACTGTACACCACTCCACCGACTTTAGCTTCATCTGCCAGCTTACTAACCCATCCACCTCTGCCTGCGACCAAGTCTTTTATAAAAATGACAAACAGCACTGGTCCCTAAACAGATCCTTGAGGCACTCCACTTGTGACCTGACTGCAGGCTGAATATTTTCCATCAATCACTACTCGTTGCCTTCTTACAGAAAGCCAGTTTCTAATCTGAACTGCTAAATCTCCCTCAATCCCGTGCCTCTGTATTTTCTCCAATAGCCCACCATGTGGAACCGTATCAAAGGCTTTACTGAAGCCCATGTACACCACTTCAACTGCCCTTCCGTCATCCACATGCTTGATCACCTTCTCAAAAAACTCAATGAGGTTTGTGAGACACGACTTGCCTTGACGAATCCATGCTGGCTATCTCCAAGCAAATTGTTGCTTGCCAAATGATTATAAATCCTATCTCTTATAATCCTTTCCAAAACTTTTCCTACAACAGACATAAGGCTCACAGGTCTATAATTACCTGGGTCATCCCTGCTGCCCTTCTTGAACAAGGGCACAATATTTGCAATCCTCCAGTCCTCTGGTACTAAACCTGTAGACAATGAGGACTCGGAGATCAAGGCCAAAGGCTCCGCCACTTCCTCCCTAGCTTCCCAGAGAATCCTCAGAAAAATCCTATCCGGCCCAGGGGATTTATCTACCTTCACACCTTCTAGAATTGATAACACCAACTCCTTACTAACCTTAATCCTCTCAATTCTAGTAGCCCGTAACTCAGTTGTTCTCCTGTTCCTCAGTGAAAACAGATGAGAAATAATCATATAGCACCACGCCAATCTCCACAGGGTCCGCACACAACTTCCCACTTATGTCTTTGACTGGTCCTATTCCTACCCTAGTCATCCTCTTATTCCTCGCATACCTATAGAAAGCTTTAGGGTTCTCCTTTATTCTACCTGCTAATGTCTACTCATGTCCCCTCCTTGCTCTTCTTAACTCTCTCTTTAAATCCTTCTTTGCTAATCTGTAACTCTCCATCGCCTCATCTGAACCATGGCTTCTTTTCTCCTGCATTGATGTTCTGGTGACTGCTAAACTACACTGCAGTCACAAATATGCAGATAGTTCTCACACAGAACTCAAAAATAAAACTAAACCTTTCCCTTTTTAATCCACTCAATGTAGAAATACAAAACCAACTTAAAATTCTGCATGGTTCTGTCCACTATACAGCTCAAGATTCCAAATAAAAAAATGTAGTAACATTATGAAATTTTGTTGCATGTAGTTCTGAAAGGGTTCGTACTGAGGAATGCCTGAAATACCACCCACTGTGATGAATTTGTTTCTACCTGTGGCTAGAACAGGCTCGGATCTGTTAACATCCTGGCCCTTTCCATAGTCTCTGTTACAAAGTCCATCGTAACAATGTAACTAGTTGGTAATGTACAATCAACCTCCTGTGTTCAATACAAGATTCTCTTCTTGTTATGCCAGAAATATTTTTGTTTTCTCCATCAGTGGGATAAGCATTCGCTATAGGTCTGTATAATTGAAGAGAATGGTGGCAATAAACCTACCTCATGGCCCAGAAGTCTGCTCTCCCAGCTCGCAAGTTTAACCTCAGGGTCACCAAGCCTCTGAAGAAGGGTGAGGTTGACAACTTTAATGGTAACCTCAGGCAGTGTAGGAATCAAAGCTGCATTTTTGGCATCATTCTGCCTCACAAATCAGTCATCCTGCTTACTGAGCTTTATCAGTTGGGACTCTTCTTTTCAACCCCTCACCTCGCATGAGAAGTGGTGACCCTCAGATTAAACCATCACCAGTCATGTCTCGCTAATGAAAAAGCAGCTCTGTGGTACTCTGGGAATGTGCTGACCTTACATTTATCTTACTTCATCATGAGATGCATTCTTTGGTTTAGCTGCATGTACAACACTGAAAAATACCATTCATTTACACTTTGGATTGGCCGAGTTCAGATTTGTGACTCTATAACCTTCAAAGCCCCTGTGCTCTCTCAAACTCAAAATAGCACGATTTAGATTACGTTGTGTGATCGTATTAATTCTTCTAAAGTTCATCCCAGTGCACTTGCCGTGTGTCTGCATATTTAGTTGTTGCTCAGGCACTTTCAGCCTTGGTGTTATTTAAAAGATGTTTTGAATGTTTCCTCATTATTATAGAGATGTTTAAAATGTTTTATTGGGAGAAGGCATTGTTATTACATGGCTTCACAATATTAAAATTGGGAAAAAGTCAAAAATGATGGCAACACACAGCATGCTCATCAACACATTCCTGTTTTTCTTTGGATTTCAAACGTTCATCAGTTATATTTTTCTTTCAATCGAAAATGCTACTTAGATATTTTTCCAGTCTTTTCATGTTGGTATGAAAGGTTAATGGGTGAGAAATTTGGATTGTGGGGCAAGACAGGTAACATTGAGTCAATTGTCTCTTATAGACAGAAATTGGTACTTATTTGACTGCAATGGAATTTAACATCTGGTACTGTATATAACAGGTGGCTATTGCGATTCTGCCCATTTCAAGCCACCTCTTAAGATGAATGTTTATTTCATTGATTTCACCTGTTTAGATTAGATTAGATTAGATTCCCTACAGTGTGGAAACAGACCCTTCAGCCCAACAAGTCCACACTGCCCCTTGAAACATCCCACCCAGACCCATCCCCTATAACCCACACACCCCTGAACACTACGGGCAATTTAGCATGGCCAATCCACCTAGCCTGCACATCTTTCGACTGTGGGAGGAAACCGGAGCACCCGGAGGAAACCCATGCAGACACGGGGAGAATGTGCAAACTCCACTCAGACAATTGCCTGAGGCTGGAATCAAACCTGGGTCCCTGGTGCTGTGAGGATGCAGTGCTAACCACTGAGCCACTGTGCCGCCCCAACTTTTTAATTACTCAACAGTTACTATCTTGCTGTCAGTCTTAGCACAGTAATAGTGCTCTTGTGTCTGCACCAATTCATCAGCTCAAACCCTAACCCATCATATATTCCAGATTCAGAGTACTTTGCAATATTGAGGGAGTGCAACACAGTTGGAGGTATTGTTTCTCAGAAGAGTTGTAAAACCAAGAACCTGTCTGCTAACTCAGGTGGATGTAAAAGATCATACAGTATTTGAGGAAGAACAATGGCTAACGTTACACCTCTCCTGCTTCCCCACCACCGCCAGCAAAGATGCTAAATTGTCTTATTATTTAACTTTGCATAACTTGTGTACTAGTTAGATGCCCACACTTGCTTACCGTAAAAGAAATTCTCGAACATACTTCCCAAGCTGTAAACAAATTGGCAGCTCTGGAGGTTGTGAAAGAAGTCGCTTGCTTTCTTTTACAGAAAAATGCAGAGTAGAGTTCTTGGAATTATAAGTTTCTTAAAAGTTTACTATGACTATGTTTTAATAATACATTAGTAGCAAGCATTTGCACAAGCTGCTTCATGCAACCAGAACCAAGATGGGGGGGAATAGATGTGAATTTTTCACACGCAGCATCTAAAGATGCCTAATTCATCTGATTTTGTTTTAGAAAATTGTGCATGTGCAAATCCCCTCCATCAGAGAATCAGCTGATTCAGACATTCAGATATTTATATTTGCCGCTCTCAAATTTACCAGTCACTGCCAGGTGGTCTCGTTTCTTTTCTCGGTCTTAAATATGTTCTCAAAAGAAGATATTTATGTTGTGATTATCGATTGGTGAAGTTTGTCTTGCATAGCTTATATTATGTGGGGTAAATATTTTCTTGCGACCCTTTTTTACTGAAAGGAAACTGTGATATCATCTGTTCCTGTCATTCTGAGCTTAGAGAAGATTGACGAGCCAGCAAGTTTTTTTTTGTGCCCATCATTTCATGACATCAAACCATTCTTGGCTTTTTTTCTCTTGCACTGATTGTCCTGGTGACAGCTAAACTACACTGCTGCTGTTACAGGCCTTCCTCCCCAAATGAACTGCTTCTATTTGAAATAATCCTGAACACTCACTGTCCCTTTGGATGGTTCCATCTTTTATAAATCAAAACTTAAATTTCTATCCCTTTGTTGATAAGCAATAGTCCAATCTCCTGATCTCTTCTACTAATTGTTAACTATAATGTTGAACAAATCACTGGAAAGTTTTTCTTTCAAAAGCCTCATTTCAACATGTAAACAAATATACAGATAGCTCTCATACAGGATCAACAAATGAAGATACATAATTCTTTGATTTTGTTTTTAGAAAATTGTGTATGTGCACATATTCAGGTATTTAAATTTGGGCTTGTGTAGTTCTTGCACTTATGTCCAGCTGTGTGGTTTTATGAATCACAGCTTAAATGCACTAAATATTTAATCAAAGGTTTTTGATCTGCTTGCCAACAGCCAGGGAATACCTGCTGGTAAGTCAGCAGCAGCACTTTTACATTAACAACTATAAGAAGTTTCAGATTGGTGCAGATGATCTTTTATAAACTTTGATATATTTCCTTCACACTATGAAATTTGTTTGAATGAAAGTTGATATTAATTTTAATAAATAAGTTCACAGCAAACTTTCCAACATGTTGCATGTAACGAATCAACAGTAGCAGTCAAAACCAAGAATAATAAATAACCCTTTATCCTGATAGAAATCTGGATAATTCGGTTCTTTAGATTTGCAGCATATGCATTGTAGCACGATTTTGGACTGCTATGTTTTCAATTTATCCTGTAAAATCAATATGTTAGATTGACATAGAACTTAAGGATACTTTTTAAAAGGTCTTCTGAATGATATCATAGCCCATCTATGCTGATTAAAATTTGGTGACACCGACACCCTCAAATCTCCTTCATCAGACAATCAGCTGATTACTTGAATGTACGAGGGTTTAACCTTCAACACACTAACTAGAAGTGTGTTATGCCCGTCGATCAATCTTTGTGTGAAAAACACTTATTTGTTTGAATTTTAAAGGGTCGCATTGCCCTAACTACAGAGTTATCTGATATAATGGCAGGGTATTTTCTTTGAAGTTGCTCTTGCTTCACTGCAGTACCTTAAGTGGAAATGTAGAGGAGACAGGGAAAAATGACGCATTAGTTCCCTTCTTGCGTATAACCATGTCTAACCCATCTTATCCTTTCATGTGGAAATTTGAAAAAGATACCTTTATGTAAATTAAAATACATCATGACACGTTTTCTGCATTCATCCTGATTCATCAGTTTAAATGCAGTTGGTGAGGTCAGGCAGGATCTGCTTATGTTTTTCTACCTTATATTAAGCTATTATCACCCAGTTAATTGCAAAATTTACTCCAGATAATTAGATCAATTTCTTTCATGTAACTAATGGAAGACTAATAGTTTTGCAGCTGCTTGAGTTTATTTTGAAAATGGCACATGTACTCAGGCTTCCACAGTATTCACTCAATGACCACATTCTCATAATTCTCCTTCCTTTTCTGTCAGGGGTATGTGTCATCTGAAATTGTGGATTGATTTGCTTTTGACTTTATGAGCTTGACTAGGACATAAATCATTCATTCATTTTACTTCTATTATTTTTACATAGGGAAAGCATATTTCTGTTCACCTATCTTGTAAATCTGACTTAATAATCTTCACTGACACTCTGCTGAAGTGGTGTTAAATTCAGCACATCGCCTCACTCAGATTGCTTAATTGGATATTTTAATATTTGGGCCTTTTGCCCGTTTCAGACTGATAAGTATATTGCTTTATATACACTTACAACAAACATATATGCATTCAACAAAAGTGATAAAAAATACTGGCTGTCTGTTGCAGTTGGTCTATTGAGATATTAAGCTCACTGCTAGCTTTGATGTGAAAGTTTATTCTGAAATAAAACTCTCCCAAAGAGCATTTTAAAAACAACAAAATGGCTTCACACGATGTTCCTTAATTGCTTCTGTTTAACCTTATTATTAGTGTAACACTATATTCCTTTAACTGTATCTTTTGTTCTTGAGTATTTCTAGATTGGGAGTTCTTCATGAGCTACTAACCTTGGACTTTAATGCATTCTTCTGAATACTCTTGCTGGTTGGATTTATGTCCATTTTATTGCCTGAAAATAGCTTTCTGAAGCACAGCCAGTGCTCTCATAAACCATATTTATGCAGCAGAAACACATTTAGCTCAAAATGAACAGTGCTAAGTGTGGGTCTGTGAATGTTTAAAAAGTCATGTCAGAAAAATTGTGTTGGCCGGGGGATGCCACGTTGAATATAGGTATTTTAAGATTACAAAATGAGAAATTGCCACTCTTTTGCACTATGGAAAGTTTAAATCATTTATTCATCACTGAGTCAAAATGAAAACTGCATAAAGAGCAGAATAATTACAGAAGTGGCAACATTTCTAAAATATGGACCTGACTTTAGCCGATTCTTTGAATAGATCCATTGAGCATTAAATAGAGTGGATTAAGGAGAAGTACCTAGATTAGAAATTTTATTCACTCAGAATGAAGGGTTTACTTCAGTTGTTCTCAAATTATGGGATATTTGCTATATTAACCTCAGTAAAATGCAGGTTATGGATGAAGTGGTCCAGAATACATCTGTATGGTATCCAAGCTGCCTTTAAAGTTGGCCTTGCTACCATCATGTAATCTTCTGTCCGGCTGCTCTCATTCCTTGTTGCCCCTTGAGCACGAATACATTCTGTTCCGTGACCTTACTGTGGATGTTTCCGTTGGCCTCATGTGCCACACACTAGATCCAGAAATAAGAACACAAGGTCTAGGGTCAGGAGTAGGCTACACAGTCCCTTGTACCTGCTCCAACATGTTTTCCCATCATAACTTATAATCAGCACAAACCCCACTTGCTTGTCTGTTCTGCAAATCCCATTCAGTGAGAAACCAAAAACCTGTATAGCTCCTTAAACACATTCAACAATAGTGCATCCCCAACTGTTTAAAACATAGAACATAGAACAGTACAGCACAATACAGACCTTTTGGCCCATGATGTTGTGCTGAACTATTATCCTACTAAGATCAAACTACCCTGCATACCCTACATTTTACTATCCTCCATGTGCCTATCCAAGAGTCACTTAAATGTCTCTAAGTATCTGACCCCACTACCACTGCCATCAGCGTATTCCACACACCCACCACTCTCTGTGTAGAGAACCCATCTCTCTGTACCTTCCTCCAATCACCTTAAAATTATGCCCCCTATAATAGTCATTTCCACCGAAAAAGTCTCTGGCTATCTACTCTATCTATGCCTCATCCTGTACACCTCTATCAAATCACCTCTCATCCTTCTTTGCCCCAGTGAAAAAAGCCCTAGCTCCCTCAACCTTTCCTCATAAGACCTGCCCTCCAGTCCTGGCAGCGTCCTGGTAAATCTCCTCTGCACCCTCTCTAAAGCTTCCATGTCCTTCCTATAATGAGGCGACGAGAACTGAACACAATATTCCAAGTGTGCATTCAAGAATTCCATAGGTTCACAACCTTCTGAGTAAAGAAAGACCTAGTTGAGTATTGTTTATAAAAGACACATTTTGTTGAAGCTTCTCATCTTTTATTCATCAGGACAGTTTGCAAAATTACAAATTTGAGGGGTCAACCTACATATTGTATTAGGGGAGAGTGCTGACTGGCAAGTGGACTCTGGTAGATGCTTTGCTAGGGAAAGTGCATTAGTGCGCACTGCTGACAGTTAGCTGTCAAACAGCACTAATGGGTACATTCTCCATGGAAATGCCTCTGTCAGTCAGATTTGGTGCCAGCTCCATGGTACATTACCAAAATAGTCGTTTTTATGCTGTCATCAACAGCGAGTGTAAGAAAGCTGCACAACTATGTGAAGGAGCATTTGATCCAATTTAGCTCAACAAGCTCAACTTCCCACTCCAGTCCTGCCACAATATAGCACTAATTTTGGAAAAATGAGGAATAATAGCTCCAGAGCAGCAAATGAAAGGGGGGAAAAACATTTAAATAATGGTATCCCTGACTGCTGAGTCATCTACAAACTCACATAAGTAATCTTAATCTTAAATGCAGCATTTATAGTTATTCACTAAAATGAGTCCTGTGCGCACACTATTGGACTGTATAATCTCGCTTAAGGGGCTTCCTTGCGTATACGTTAAATATCAGTTATGATTTTCATACTTCAGATTGCTGTTTGTTGGAAAGATCCCAGTTGGGTAAAAAAATGGACAAATACTGATAAATTAGATTTTCCATCACAGCTTCCCTATCTTTATATTTATTAGAGAATAGACCGTGTTGTCGATTTGTTGTGAATTAATTGCTTAGTGCTATTTTAAATTTTGGTTTAAACATCTGAGCCTCATCGACAAATAGAGCTTCATTCATCATTCTTCTCACAGAATTGCTTCTGTGTTTGAGTAATGAGTTTCTTTATCGCACTTGGCGTTAGAGTTGCTTCACCAACCTGTACATAATTAATAAACAAATATCATTAATTAAAACTGTTTCCCATTAATCTTTGTTAGGAAATGAATCACACTGCTAATAGGTATTGTAGTAAGCCCTCCAATTATTGGAGAAGAAGAGAACATTTGGACTTAGCTTTCTGAAGTGCAGAGTCCACAAGTGTTGCAATATTTACCAATTAGAATTATGACATTAGGCAGGCTTCCACAGATTGTGTAGCCTGTTCCTGTACTTGCAGTCTTAGCAATTTTCTTTTATCCTGAATAAATTCTTATTCACCCTCATACTTGGTTTTGTCCTGGTAATCCTCCCATATTTTGCATACTCAACCTCACTCTTCATGTATGAATCTACAGAGTGAAACTTGGGTTTTCTGTTGCTGGTCAGCTGCCATTGTAGTGGTATCACAAGGTTTTAAAGGGAAACATGAAGAGATCTTCAGCCCTTTGAGAAATCTGCCCACTTTGAACTTGAGGAAGGCTGTAGCAGTTTGGATAAATTATTCCAGTCCATTTGTTTACAGTTATAGATTGGACTAACTTTCTCTACTTGGGTAAGAAAACTCTCAAGAGACTGGAGTTGGATAGGAATAGACCTGAAGGCTATAAAACGAAAGAAAGTAAAACATACAATGATGAGGAAATTGGATTGAGAGAAGGAGAACGAAAAGAGGGAAAGAAGTGTAGAAGGGAAAGGCTGTGGAAGTGCTGAGTCAGAAAGTAGAGAGATTGTGGAATGGAAAAGTAGAAATTCGAGAAGCAGAAGGGAAGGAAATAGTATTAGGAGAAAAGGAAATGGATGAAAATAGTGGATGTGGAAAACATGAAGATTGACAAAATAAGCTCATCTTTCTAACACAGAAAATGAAGTGCAAACATTCACTGCGTAAATGGAGCATCAGCATACTGATTCATTGAGAGTGAACAAGAAGGCATGACTCAAGTAAATTTCAATATTAAAGTAGGACATTGAGAGAAGCAAATTTTATCATGAATGGAGAAAACAAAAAAAGAGACAGAAGCATTATACAGGTTAAAAGAAAGAAAGTTGGACTGCATGAGAATTATGGGGAAACAGAGCTTGAATTAGATTTTAAGATACCTTGAGTTAAGGATTCCTTTCCATTTTCTTGCTGCAGTATTCACCAAATCAGTTCCCTGAACTTGTTGCATCTCCCATTTTCTAAGTAGGAACCTCATCAGTTGCCTAAGAGTCATCTGGCACTGTTCTCGCTTCTAGTGCTATTTTTACATGTCTGGCTGCTATCACTTCCCTCACTCTGATGTGCATAGAGATACAGATCAAGGGTTTTATCCTGTCTAACTGGTGGGTCAATTTTCTCTCCACCTCCTATGTTAACATTTTTATATGCTTTTGAATCTCTGCTTTTAACATTAAGTTCAATTTGAGAAGTACTGAGGCAAAGCAGTTATGCAATATTTGTGACATTACCCATGAATATATCTGATGTGTTCTTATTTGAACTTATATATGGTGTGAGTCCATAATCATTTAATTTTGTAGTTTCTCTTTCAACTTGTTTCTGAGCCATTTTCCATATCTTTTTTGTCATATTGTTCTTTGGAGAGTATTTCTTTTAGTTCATCCATTGTTTCATTTTTTTACGTATGATATATTTCTCCTTGACTCTTGCAGCATTCGAAATGTTTCCATGTTGTTCCATTTTGTTGTCAGTAATTTTTTCCAGTTTATTTTCCCCAATTCCATTCTCATTCTGTTAAAATTTGATATCCTTCTAGTTTGTTACTTTAAGTTACCGATTCTGCAAATGTGCATTTTTGCCTTTGGCACCAATGATAAGATATTTAATGTGCATATGTTATGTTCCCATTTAACAACTTGTTTTTAAGTCGTTGTTTGAAATGATAGAATTTAAATATTGCTGTAAGAGGGTGCATCTTTGTTGGAGTTTTTCATCTTCTACTTATCAGGACAGTTTATAATAAGTACTGATATAAGGCAAAATCAGCATTTATGTATACCATTGGAGAGGAGAATGTTGATTAGTTGGCAAGTGGAATTTGATTGGTAGAGGTATTGGCAGGGAAAATGTGACTCTTAAATAATGACTAACAATTATCTGCTGAACCTTGTTTCGATCTTAAAAGCAGACAGGCTCACTTCAATTGGTAAAGGTATTGCCATGAGAAATGAAGTAGAGAATAGCTATTGCCTCTTTTGTTGAATTGAAACTGGAAACAGAATGTGTCCATGCTATTTATGTGATCCCATCTTTTGCTCAAATTCACCATGATAATGGATCGGTCAAATGAGCTTTCTTTCCTTGATACCCTCCATGGGAAATTGGCCAGGAGATTCTCCATTCCTGTCTACCAGATGCCTACCTTAACTGGTCAATAAACACATTAGTTTGCCTACTGTTCTATGTGATATAAGAATGGCCTCATTGACTACCTTGTAAATAGGGCCTGAGGCTATTGGTACACCATGCGAGGCAGACGTTGAAAGAAAATGCATTAAAACCATCCGTAGGTTAACCCCAATCGTTTCTTGCTGATAATGATGCAAATTCATGAATGGGCCTAAGGTAGTCACTTATGGTCTTGAAAAGTATCCAATCTGTCGTATCTGAAAAGTGTAAGCAACAGGTGAAATAGCTGTGTCTTGCTGCTACTGTGGAGCCACAGCAGGAATGGTACTCATCACTAACAGCATAATTCAAAAAGATGTTCTGATTATCACACAAGTAAATATACTGGCATATGAATTACATTATTGTTGTGTAGACTGTCTGTCCAGAAGGCTGATGGATCACCTCAAGCAGTGTACTCTGTTAAACGACTCATAAACAGAAATTGAAATTCTCTTGACACTGTCTCCATCCCAGGACAGGGACAGCATGGGGTTAAATTTAGAATGGAGCTAACTCTATTCATTGAACTAAAAGTAAACTGTAAGTAAGGGTCCCTCAACACTGTCCCCATCAAACGCTCCCTGGACAAGGACAGCAAGGAGAAAAACGTTCTCCAATTCCTTGAACTGAAAGTAAACATAAAGGAGTGTTTCCTCAATACTGTTCCCATTAAAAAGCCTGGAATAGGGACAAAAAGGTTTTCCTTAGGCTGTTGCAACAAGCAAGGTACTGAATGTGCTCATGTTGGACATTTCCTAAACAATTCTGTGTGTGTGAAGAAGATACCCAATTTAGGATTGTCAGTCTGGGTGACAGTGTTTTTATATCTGCATATATTGGAATATAGGTGAATACATACTGAATACACATTGTATGCACATACACTGAACACAAAATGCCCTTTTTGACAGAGACAGAAAGAACAGACAAATACACATGCTGTATCTGTTGCAAATCAGCAAAATAGATGAAAGCCATTTTAAATTTTCTTATCCCAGGGCAATGCCTTGACTAACTAGAGTTAGCTTACTGGATTTCAAATTTAAACAAAGTTTGACACTTCACTGTCAGTCACCATCTCACTGGTGCATTCTCCATTGGTCAACTTGCTAACCAATCAGTGATAATGTTATTTTCCATTACATTGCTATTTATTGTGATTTGACCTATTTAGTACAAGATGAAAAGATTTGACAGAAGTTATTTTTATTTCAATGATATATTCCTGAGTTATTACAGAGATTTCTTTTGGGATTAGTTCTTGACTTGTAGCAGGTCAAAGTTGTGTTACCCTTACATCAATCTGTTAGTTTGCTTTTGCTAGTTTTCTAAGTTGACCTATTTATAGTCACTCTGTACAGCATTAGCTGTTGACTAACTTTGAATTATACTTTCAAAATGTGACTGTCTTTTATCACCATATAAAAAAGGGTTGTTATAATTTGCTGAGGTCAAAATTAGGCATGGGACAATAACTAGAAGTTGGAAATTTGGGCTCAGAATGTGATACTTAATTTGCCATTGATGTAAGTCCTTTGGAAAACTCAACAGTGCATATCATGTGACACTCAGATGAATGTGATTTAAAAATGTAATTCTGTTTAAAGATGTCTGTTTTACAGTTTAAATGTTTGTGGGGATTCTAATGAAAGACTAGACTGTTTCGCATAAAACAGATGCATAGCAATTGACATCCTTTGGCACCTTCATCTAACCCTGTGCATTTGTATTGTTTCCTTGCAGTTGCTGGCTCAGCTTGGAAGGTGGTCTTCTCTACGCTTTTGTGGGACCCGCAGCCGTTGTTGTTTTGGTATCAAGTTTCCAATCTCATTTCATTACCATTGTTTGCAGTCTCAGTAGTACAGTAATGAAAATAAGAGTTGCATTTTGGAGCTCTGCTGGTTGACCATAAAACTATATTTTATGTTTATACATTTTTATTTCAACAGGTGAACATGGTTATTGGCATTCTGGTATTTAACAAACTTGTATCCAAAGATGGAATAACAGATAAGAAACTGAAGGAACGGGCAGGGTATGATTATAAATACATCATCTAGCATTTTATTATCTTTGAAAGATACTCACTATATTTCCTTGATTAGAAACAAGCAATATTGTCACTTATTCCTGAATAAAATATTACTTAACCTTAAATAAGCTTGCTAATAGTAGCCTTGAAGTGTTAAAATATTAATGATCGTCATAGTTAACCTTCAGCAATCCATTGACGTAGTATAACGTTCAAACTGATGTCATGCCTAGTCACCATGCGTTTGCCACAGTGTAATTTTCTACAAAGCTGGGGAACAGTTCTCTGGCATATTTGAAAGGGATATTTGAATTTAAAAGCAAACGCATCCTTTTTTTTCACTGACAATAATCGCCTTGTTCGGCTAATATGAGGCATAAATTCCTTTGACCTGTACTCTTGTCATTCCACAGATTACTGGACAGAAATTAAAATTAAGCTGTAAATGTCCTTCCCTTTAAAAATCAAAATTGAGACTACCTTCTTAGTGTATAGTGAGACTTTCCTGTTATATGTACTTAAATATTGAAGCTTAGGAACATATCAATAAAGTGTTAGGTCAATCTGTTTTACAGTTTTCTTTACTGTCTTCCTGGATTCTATAATGTATGCTGATGTACTGTTCCATAAGCATTGGCTTTCAATGCCTCACCTCACATTTTAGTCTTTAGAACATTCATTGCCAAAATATTCCATTATGTGAAGCATTATAGACAAGACTGATTCTGAACTTTCCTGACAATTCGTTAGGCAGATTCTAATAGGGAGCTGGATAGCAATCAAGATAAAGTCCACGGCTGCTCTTTAAATTTTGGAGGCTGCTACAAATTCTGTCAGTCACCAATGCCAATTGTGAAGACTAATGAATTCAACACAGTCCAGTTCCATACCTCATTTCTCTTACTCAGTTCCAGGCTAACTGAAGTATATTCCAACTGAACAATCAGCATATCCAAATAGTCATCTTTTGACAAATGTATTTTTATTGTTGTATACAATGTAAAGCTAGAATTTTACATCAAAGTAATATTAGCAAATTTAAATATTAGCAAAAACACATTGTAAATTTTTTTATTATTTCAAAAAGACACTTCTGTTTAGGAGGTAGTTTGCTTCACAGTAGTGACATGTCTGCATAGTGATTTACTCACGGATGAGACAATGCACCATGTGCATTGCCTCCTAATCTCTTCACATGATCTCCATGGTGATAGAAGGACGGTATCAAGTAAGCATAAGCTATTAATGTTCATTCATTCTAGCTGTTGAAAACAAAATTAGTTCTTTCAAAAATTTGAATGCTATTTGTGGTGAGAGTTGTGGACTTCAAATACCCAGGCCTTGCATTTGAATGCCAGGCCCTTTACGGTGAAAGGGCTGACTTACTCCATGGCAACAGTCGACATGCTCTGTTGCTTAGCGACATACTTTCTCACAGTAGATGGAAACAAAATGGAGAGCAGCTGTGAAAAGATTTATCAGTAAAATGTTGTTTGTTCCTGGAAAGAGTAAAATGAAAATGCAAATAAAGGTTTATACGGTTTAGTGAAGAGACTGGTGATGGAGACTGTGAAGTGGGAGCAGGAAATGAGCTGTAAAATCTATAGCACAAGCTAGCTGGACCTCTGCCAAGTTGAGTCCTTCACATTTCTTGGCTGTCTTCTTCAATGTCTTCTGTGACTCCTTGCTGTCTGATATTTAGAGGGACCCTTAACTCTTCTGTCATGCAACGAGTGCCAGGAAGTAGTGTAATGACCATTGTGAATACAATTTAGAGGAGACTGTAAAAGGGATTTTCTTAAGCTGTTAGGTTGAGCAGCCTGTTTGTACTGAAAATTTAACTCAGGTCAGTCAAACTGACTGTCTTTGTAAATGTTTTTGCATTCAGAAACATGAGCAAAACATGTTCTTTTTAAGAAGGGGGAACGTTTGTGCTCAGCATTGGAGCAGAGAAGGCCCACAAATCTCAGAACAAAGAAGGTGTGAGGTGGGATCCACTGCTTTTGACCTGTGAACCTGAAAACACATGTTCTCAGGAAAATGCTTGGATATGTGAGGTGAGATCCCAGACATCACCTCACATCCCAATTGTTGTTACTCTGTTGTGCTGATTCAAGTAAAATCTTTTGACTTAATTTCTAAATTTGAATGTTAATTTGAAATTTGTAGACTTTGTCTGGCATGGGGAAAAAGAATTGAAAATATTGGTAGGCTATGCAGGTTAAGACTCATTATGGGCCATTAAATGCAAGTTCAAGGACACTTTGTCTCAAGTTTTCCATCAGTGCAGAGGCTGGGAATGTTAGGTTTTTGGAAGATGGAGAAAAGTCCGGGCAGACTAAGCAGTTCCTTCTGCTTACCAAGATAACAAAGTGTGGAGCTGGATAAACACAGCAGGCCAAGCAGCATCTCAGGAGCACAAAAGCTGACGTTTCGGGCCTAGACTTTTCATCAGATCCTCTCTACAGCATCTGCAGTTCCCATTATCACCTTCTGCTTACCAAGCAGGACGCTGAGGTGGGCAGAGAGTCCTGCCATTTCTCAACCTCACTGTGATTTAATTCCATAGAGAAATCTTTGTGCATGGAGGGTATTCAAGGCCCTTCGGTCACCACATAAAGAGACTGTGTATTAGAAAGGAAAGGCCCTGCAGAAGCCACGTTCCTATCCTGAACCCCAACTTCTTACCCAATGCCAGAAGCTCCCTCTCTGTGACCCCGTTCCACTCACATGGTGCAAGCTGTCCTTAATTGATCCAGGGTCAGTGAAAAGGGGCAGAAACATTTTAGCAATGGGATATCTTCTTCCTGTTTAGTGGCCCTGACTATTTCCAGTCCTGCTGGATGGAAAGGCTAATATGGACTTGTAATTTCCTATCTGGGAGACTGTGCAATAAATGTAGCTGTTTCACTCAGATTGTTTGTTGGGTATCATAGGTTTATCAGTCTTTTGCTCCCTCTCTTTGAAAATACCCTTGCCTCACCCGTGAGCACTTAGAATATTCACGAGAGACAGACATTTAAATCTGCAGCATCTGCAGGTTATATATTAACTTGTTTATTCTCCAATATATCAGCGGGTTGTAGCATTAACTTATTTACCCCTCTGAGCCCTGAAATCTTCGAGTGAGATTTCTTGATTCAAAGTAATCAGAACCTATGTTGAATTCAAGATTAAAAATCTGAAATGTCATTCCCTTCAGAAACTCTATCTCATGCGATTAATTCCTGCAATGATAATTGCAATAGATTTTGAAAATCTACATTTGGCTCACTAAATAAGTATTCTCTCTTTTTCGCACAGTTGGATATAATTTTATCTGTCAAAAAATAATGAAATACATCCATGATAATATTCATGCATCAGTATAGATTGTGCACAGTCAAATTCTGAAGCATCTGCTTGCTGCATTGGGACTACACAAGCGAGTGCAAGCAGATATTCTGCCTCCTTTCTTCCATATGCCAGGGGAACGGACTGAAAGTCTCCGTGCTATCAAGTCAAATCATTCGAGCAGCATTGCAGGGCTTGAGAACTGTCACTTCTTGGCATTAGTTTAGCATTCTCATTGGAGACCATCAGCAGCTGTCAAAGAGCTCTGCCTTGTCTTTGCAGTGAATTTGAACACAGGACTCCAAACTGCAATGTTATTCATCTGCTCCCAAGATAATTTAAGACTTTACTTGAAAAGATATCCATTCTTATATTTCAGGATATTTCTTCAAGTTAAACCACATTCTGCCTGCCTCATTTATTTTCCCATAATTTATAGACTTTTAAAATTTAAGTTAGACAGTGCCTCATTTCTGTGTATTACATCTTCTTCCCTTCTTTAATGTTTGGAGAGCTTATGAAAGTTACATTCATTTACGCAATTGATTAAGTGCAGACACTTCTGTAGATATATTTAATTTAAATGACATGCTTTCTTTAATCCTCTACCCCATAAATCTCCAGCTGGTGTTTTTAAAATATAACGGTAATTTACCAACCACAATCCCAATGGCTGCCCCCCAGCAGTTTGACACTGTTTGGTAAGATATGGGTATTGATTGGTGAAGGTTATTAAGTCATCACTAGTTGGCCATTTAAGGTCCTCAACAGGATGAAGAATAGGCAAGTTGTGCAGCTGCTTACCAGAACTGTGTATAATTTCAAACCAGGGGTGGATGGGAGTTGGGAAGACCACTGTCTGGATTTTGCATGCCCCTCCTGCCTTCACACCCATGGATGGAGTAAATAAAATCATGCCCCTAGTCACTAATGTATATCAAAAGCCACTGGTATCCTAGCACCGAATCCCAGGGAACTCTACTGTGTACATTCTTACAATCGGATAAGCATCTATTCACCACACTCTGTTTTCTATGTGTTAGCTAAATTTTGCACATTTTTAAAATACACATTCATGGGATCTGGGCCAGCATTTATTCCCCATCCCTCTTGCCCGGTACAGAACGGTGAGGATCTGCCCGCTTAAACTGCAGCATACTGTTTGCTGTAGGTAGACTGTTGCTGGCCTGTTTTATCCTCAGGGCTTCAGTTATGCCCACAAGCTTACTTCTGGTAATTCTTCAAACGCCTTTTGAAGGTCGGTTCTTCAGGAAACTCAGTAGAACAGAATTTGCCCTGAGCAAAACCATGCACACTCTTCTTTATTCATCATCATTTATCCAACCTTTTCTCACCAATTATTAAAGAATCAAACTTGAACTGATTATCTTACTCATTAAGTAACTTCTGAACATCTCATGAAAGCATAATGAGCATTTCTCCTGCAGATGCTTTCCCATCAAAATAATGGATGCTGTGTAATTTTTGACTACTTACATACATTATCATATTACATAACATCGAGACGATTAAACAATGGAAAGATAGGGACAGCTTTCTTTTCTATAACATTTGTACTTTACGAGGAGTCATGGAGTCATTTGGCGCAGGAACTGACTGTTGGCTCCATCCCAAACTAAACTCGCCCCGCCTGCCTGCTCCTGGCCAATTTCCCTCCAAAATGTTCCTATTCATGTGCTTATCTAAAGTGTTGTAAATGTGCCTATGTTCACCACTTCCTCAGGAAGTTCATTCCACACGTGAAATAGCTTCTGTGTAAAAGCTTGGCCCGTCATATTTTTCTTAAATCTCTCTCTTCCCACCTTAAAATATGTCCCCTAGTCTTGGAATCTGCTGTCCTAGGGAGAAGACACCTATCATTAACCCTACCTGTACCCCTCTGTAAGGTGTCCTCTCAACCTCCAGTGGTGCAGTGAAAAAAAAGTCCCAGCCTACCCAGCCTTTCTTTATAACTCATCCCTCCATACCAGGCAACATCCTGTAATCTCTCCGGAACCCTCTCTAGCTTAATAATATCACCCTATAATGCGGGTCTTGCGGTGGGGTGGAGGGGGGACGGATGGACCAGAACTGGAGACAGTACTCTAAATGTTTTATTCCTTCAGGCAAGATAAAGAGTGTAAGTAATGAAAAAGATTTGGAAGTGAAATTTGTAACAGATTGGTGCTCAACCGCTTTGGTGAGGCCACGTAAGTTTGAAGGTGTCTCTGAAGGAATCCAATAATTATTAATGAAAATTAATGAGAAATTATTTGTGCCAAGGCAAATAAAAAAGATACTGATTTTTAATTGACAAATTTAAAAGTAACGTTAACATAATTAGGTGGTTATTTACTCAAAATGTATTTACTTAATATACTATTTTACAAACTGGAAGAAATAAATCTCAACCCGCATAGCGGAAATATGTAATATTTAATGTGGGATTATTTTACACCAAAACTGATTGACTTTGCTCGTGAAACCTTGCTTCTTCTCAAGGAAATATGGGACGTTGTTTGTCAGTTTAAGTGGATTTCTTTACTTGTGTGTTTTATGTTTTAAATACTGACAAAATGAACAATCTTGCAAAGTTTTATTTTCTGGATGAATATTATTTGTCTCTGATTTTTGTGTTAAAGTTCAATTTTTGTTTCAGTCTTTTAATTTTAATTGCAGTCAGATGACAGTTCCCCTTTACGGTATGACGCTCAAATGTTCCAAGTGTGGAGTTATATCTTCAGCTGAAGTATCGGCTACAGTCACCAGTAACGCCATGTTAGTTCTTGTAATTTCAATACTTGTTATTATTTTTGTCTTCTGAAGCCCATGCCAGCAGTGGACCGTAGGTTTACTAAGCAGAATGCATGTATGGGTTGTAAAGTTTAAAAGATCATCTTGTGCTGAGAATGAAACTGTAACTATATTTGAGCAGCAGCAAAACTTCTGCTGCTGTTATCCTTAGCAGGTTTAAACTTACCACAGTCTAATATCCTGACAAAAAAAAATCCAACTAACTATCTTTTTCCAATTGTAAAAGCAGTCTTTAAATTTCTGCACTGATCACCTAATTAACGTGGAATTAGATGAGCTCAGTACCATGCAGTGAAAAACTTTAGCTATGTTCGTTGCAGAGGTTGTTTGAAATATCCTTTTTAGAAAAGCAAATGTACAAATAAAATGCAGATATTGCAATTTTGATAAAGTGGACAATGCTTAGGAAGGTTCTTGAATCTACTACTCACAGAGTGCAGGGTTGTGCCAATCCTGAGTTCTGTCAATCCAGATGGCATCATTGCATTGCTCATTTCCAAATTATTACATTACATGCTTCTGAACCCCATTGGATTACTGTGCTAATACATTTCCACAGTCACTCGCAGCTTCTGACATTCTGCGGGATGTGGAGTTTTTAGTTCGATTACCAGATTTAATGAGTGGATTGCTGTGCTCCTGGCTACCAGAAGCAAAACAGGGAAATTCTGAAGATTTAGACCACAAGTTGTTCTCATAAAATTACAATGACTAGGGTGCCTATAATGTAGGAAGATATAAATTAACGTTCTAATGGTGTTTGATTAGGATCATAGAACTCCTATGACATAGAAGGAGGCTATTCGGTCCATGGGTCCACACCTAACCTCTGAAGAGCATCCCACGCAGACCTGGAACCCCCTTACCATATCCAGTAATTTCACACTATCCATGGCAAATCCACCTAGCCTAGACATCCCTGAACACAAACAGGCAACTTCAGCATGGCCTGTCCGCCATACCCGCACATCTTCGGATAGTGGAGGGAAACCAGAACACCCAAGGGGAACCCACATGGACAGGAGAAGAATGTGCAGAGTCCACACAATCAGTTGTCCAAGGCCAGAATCAAACCTTGACCCCGGCACAGTAAAGCAGTAGTGCTAACCGCTGAGCCACCGTGCCAGCCAGGAATGCCCTGAAGGAATTGCTGCCTGTCAAAGCAGAGGCATTAGGGTCGTGGAGAGAAGTGTTGAGGGAAAGCTAAGCCTCATTGTATATTGTGAACTCCAGTTGCTTCCCTGGATACTGTTGTCCAGGACCAGTGTACATTGACCTTGAACATCCTCTTCCAATTAGCCATTCATACTGTGATACAATCGATTGCTACAAACTGTTGGAAAATCTCAGTGCACAAATGTTGCAATTCTCAACCAGTTTCTGTTCTTAAGTGGGGATTTGGCAATATTTGCAATGGTGATAACAAAACTCTCCGCTCATTCATCTCACTAAATCTGTATTTGAGCTGTGTTCACTTGTGATGTAACAATATTTATGATTCAGTGTTACTGGGACCAAATGTCACCCATACTTTAATTATGCTAATATTCCTGGCAGTGTATCTCCTTAATCAAATCTAATATTTTCTCCATCTATTTCCATCGATTTTTTGAATAGAATCATAGAATAGTTACAAATAAGAAGGAGGCTATTTGACTTAATATATCTGTGCTGACCCTCTGAGAGGACAATTCATCTCGTGCTGCCTTTTCCCTGTAGCCTATCAAATTTTGCCTTTTTGGATAATGATGCAATTCACTTTGAAAGCTTCAGCTAAACCTGCCTGTGAAACTGTCAGACCTTGCATTCCAGTTTGTAACCACTAGCATGAAAAAAAACATACATTGCTTTATTTGCTAATCACCATAAATCTGTGTCCTCTGGGTTTCAATCCTTCCATCAATATGTACAGTTTCTCCAAACCTAACCTTTCCAGACACCTGAAGAATTTGAAAGCCAGTGCTGAATTTTTTTTTAATTTCCAAGGCAAATAGCCCAAAGGTCTTCAATTTTTCAATGTAACTGAAGTTCCTCATCCCTGGAAGAATTCTTGTGATTTTTTTTTGGATCCATGTGTTGCTCAGAACTGGATGCAGTACTTTAGTTGATGTTGCACCAGAGTTTTATGTAGGTTAACCTTAATTTCCTTGTTTTTGTACTCAGTACTCCTACTGATGCCCAGGTTGCTTTATGCAATACCATCTCAACCTGACTTGCTAGTTTCAATGACTAATGACTAATGATTAGATTAGATTCCCTACAGTGTGTACTCAAATACCCATGTTCCTCTGCTCCTGCAACCCCTTTACAATTGAACCCTTTATTTTTATTGTCTTATGCATTCTTCCTACCAAAGGGAACAACTTCACACTCCTTTTAAAAAAAAATAAACTGCATTGAACTTAAACACCTTTCTTCAAAATGCTATACTTACTTTTATTATCTAACAGGGATTTGAGAAAGCAATTGGCAAGAGAAAGCAAACAGAAGAGTGGCATTAATAGTTTTGATAGTGATGAGCCAATTTTCGGTAGCAGTATTAGCATCAGAGTTGCCTTTTCTTCCATGAGTTACTGACCTGGTTGGTAGGGATGGCATTTATTTCCAATTCTTAACTGCTGTTGAACCAATTAGCTCTGTAGGCTCCGTCAGGGGTCATAGAGTCATACAACATGGAAACAGACCATTTGTTCCAACCTGTCCATGCTGACCCGACATTCTAAACTGGACTAATCCCATTTGCCTGCAAGTGTCCCATATCCCGCTAAACCTTTCCAATTCAGGTCCCTGTCGAAATGTCTTTCAATTATAGAAATTGTACTCACCTCTAGCACTTATTCTGGCAACTCATTCCATGCACATGCCACCCTCTATCCTCTCACCTTAAATCTGTGCAGTCTCGTGTTGAAGCCCAGCAACATTGGCTCCAGTTATTGGCTCGTACAGAGAGGAGTCGCTTTTTCTGTAACTCACTCATCGCTTTTATTTGCATTTTATGAAAAGGTACATGTGTGGCCTACACATTAGACAACACATGAGTAATTCATACGTTTTCCTGAAAGAGTTAGAACCTATTTGTACACCCACAAAAAGCTACTAACACTTCCAGAAAGGTCACAGAATATAAATACCTGTACAGAATCGCTGCTGTGGCTGCCGAGCACTGACATTGGCCAGATACCGCACTCGATGCCAGGATCACCACGCCCCTATTAATGGTTCTGCTTCTGTGAAAGTTAATCTCTGGAGTTTTGCCTGCTACATACCGCGAGGGACTTCTTTTAACCTTTTTCCTTATCTTCCTCATGTTGCTTTGTCTTTTTCTTGTTGGCTAAGGTTATCACATATGTTTACCTTATTGGCCCTGGACCAGAGACTTAGGTAGCATTACCTCATCATCCCTCATCTAAGTAAGGCTTTTACGTGACCATTTTTTTTTAGGCACCACGCAATTCTGATTGGCTCAGGGCAGCGCCTAGGTCTGGGTTATCCTCAGGTCACAAGCTGCTTCTTTCTTTAAATCAGCATTTTTTCACATCTGGTATTTCCTGTTAGCAATATCGGTGAGTGGCACCCCATCTCCATCTTTCTGAATGCAGCCCCTGGTCATCATTTCCCAGGCAGCAATGTCAGCATCTTGTCTGCCTGCCTCTCTCCCCCTCTCTCTGCATTCTGGCTAACACTCATTCTCCCCAACCCTGGGGAAAAAGACCTTGGCTATTCTCCTTGTCTCTGCCTCCTGTGATATTGTAAACCCCTCTAAGGCCACCCTCAACCTCTGATGCTCCAGGGAAAAAAGGGTCAGTTAAGAGCCAAACACAATGCAATGGGCCTGAAGTCACATCTAGCTGGAGGTGGCAAGGATGGCAGTTTATTTTCTGTAAAGTGCATTTATGAACCAGATACATTTTTATGACAGCCGACGGTGGTCCTTTGGTCGCAGTTGGACAAGCTTTTAATTTTACATTTATTAATCAGATTCAAATTTTATCATCTGCCATGGTGAGATTCACATCTATATTTTTAAGCACGTTACAAATAAAATAAAAACAGAAAATACTGGAGAAACTCAGTAGGCCTGGCAGTATCTGTGGAGATAGAAACTGAGTTAATGTTTTGAGTCTGATGGGATTCCTTTTCCGAATTGTTAACTCTCTGAGTACGAGTTTTGTTTCTGTCTCCACAGATACTGCCAAACCTGTTGAGTTTCTCCAGCGTCTTCTGATGTTATTTCAGATTTCCAGAATCTGCAGTCTTTTCCTTTTATTTCCCCAGAACATTGGCCGGCGGTTCTGAATCACTACTTCTGTGGCATTACCGCTATACCACTACCCCTCCTTAAGTTGTGAAAAAAAACTCAAACTGTGACGTTAAGTGAACAGTGTCAATTGAGAAAAGTCTGTAAATCTAGTGGATGACGAACCATGTGACAGAGCAAGACTCTGCAAAGGAACAGATTTTTGACTGGTGTAACTAGGATCAGCTGTTTTCCCATTGTTTAACACTCTTCATGCAACACATTATTTAAATGACCAATGTCAACCTGTAGTCACTGTTGTTTTCAGTTTTAAAGGATAAACGGAGACTTTGGATGAATTATAATTGTTGGGGCTCTGATCAGCTGAAGAGTTTTTTTCTTTCAAGTGGAACTCAACAATCTAATCTAATCTAGGATTTAACCAAACTGCTACTTAGATCATGCTCCTAATGATGTCACATTACTTTTCAGAGACAGCTGTTGCTCGTCGAGATATATATGTAAAAAGAGGACAGGACCCTCTTGTGCCGTGGTGGCAATATCCCTACCTCTGGACTGGAAGACCTGGTTTTAAGTCCCACCTGCTCCAGGATGTGTAATGACATCTCTGAACAGGTTGATTAGAAAAAAAAGGTTAAATTTAAAACAATAAGCAAAGGGACTGTCTTGTGGCACAGTGATAGTGTCCCTACCTCCTAGACCAAGAGGCCTGGGTTCAAGCTCCACCTGGCCCAAGGTGTGTAACAACATCTTTGAACAGGTTGATTAGAAATGAAAAGGTTAACTTTTTTAAAAAAGCCAACAGGACCCTCTTGTGGCGCACGGGTTAGTGTCCCAGCTCTGAACTGGGAGGCTCGGGTTCGTGTCCCGCCTGCTCCAGAGGCATGTCATAACATCGCCGAGCAGGTTGATTCAAAAAATAGGTTGAATAAAATAAACGGCAGTGGGACCCTCTCGTGGCACAGTGTTAAGTGTTCCTGCCCCTGAATCAGGAGGCCTAAATTCTTCATGAGATGTATCATCTCTGACCAGTTGATTCAAAAATATATTTTTTTAAAAATGGAAGTGTCTTGCTGCTGAGTGAGGACTTGATGCTAAGTGTTGCTCCAGAGTAGAGAGAGTACATATTCTTCCCCCAGATATCATGGAGCAGACTATTTATTTGTCATTTAAAAGGCTTAAAAGTTTTGCACAAACTGGCTATGTTTGGCAGCACAAAAGGAAATTTATTCTCAATCCTACTGTCACCCAGTTATAAAAAGCATTCAGTGGCAAGTTCTTGATACGTGAGCTAGGATTTGCACATTTCCAAATTTAAGGAGTTTTGATACAGGTTATAATTGAAACTTTTTATGTACATTTAAGAATTTTTCTTTGCAGTTTAATCTTGCTTATGTAAAAATGCTTTATGAAACCATTAGTGTGGGATGATCCCTTGTAAGCACAAATGGCCTCTGGAGTTCTGTCATTTCCACTTGCGTGTCTAATGTTTTTAGAGTAGATTAAGAGAGACTGTAACATTTCACTATTTATCATCTCCGTAGGGCTTTACCTTAGTATGCACAGAAAATCTAAATATAGACTCAGAACAAGAGGGCCTGGAGCATTAACCTATATTTATGCCTCTGCCATTCTCCTTTTAAAGGGCACCTAATATGCTTTGCAGCAATTTTGCGCTCTGTAAATACAGAAGGTCTAGATCAAAATAGACTTCAGGAGAAGGGTCCCCAAGGGTTTGCAGACTGCTTTCACGTGGGATTTGTACATGTACTTTTAAATGATGTACAACACCCATTGGGTTTCTACGGATATAAGACTTCTGTGACAACAGTTGAATTCAATTCTGTAGACTATTGTGGACTTACCTTCCATGATTAATGAGCCAGCAACTGTCGATTACATTAAATGTTAATAAATGTAGTGTGAGGAATGTTGTTCGGGGTAACATCAAATCTCCTGGGCTCTGAACACAGGCAGTTGAAATGGAAGGAGATTGGATCATTCTCTAAAGACCCATAGTCCAAGCTGGTGGTTGAGTTCTTAGAAAGTGAATAAGTTACAGGCTATGTAGCTGAGATGACACAACACAGAAAGAAAGGAGCTTCAGGTATAAATGTTTTGTGCAGGGACTAATTAAAATAATGTGTGCTTTCCAGATTCATCCATGTGTAAAATTTCAGAATGGCTCAGAATAGGATTGTAGATTAATACCTCATCTAGAAAAGTTGAAAATAGGTTTTTAGACCAGCAAGCTGAGTTGTTTCATTGTTAATGAGTATATTTTGAGTTAAGAGTTCCAACATCGGTGTTCAACTTGGGAATAGGATTGTCTGTTGATTTATTACGAGCAAGCTAGACAAAGGAAAGCCAATGCACATGATCTATTTGGATTTCCAAAAGGCCTTCAACAAGATTGAAAAGGGGACGACAACTGGAGCAAGCTGATAATGTTACTTTTAAAAAGTTGGTCTAATATGCCACATTCTTGCTTCCTGGAAGTTGTTCTTGACTGTTTCAGAGTTGGATAGGAATTTTCCAGAGTTCTTTGCACCTATTTTTATTCTTTTATTTTGCTTCAACCTGGATATTTTTAGTTGATGAAGTATGATGTGGTAAGGGTCATGTTGTTGAATGGAACATGCTTGATGGAATCAGGCTATTTTCAATCAATAATTTCATGTTAGTTGATCATTATTTCATGGTAACTTAAGTCGGCTCACAGTGTCAGTCCATGGACAACCATAGCAGAGAAAGTGTATGCAGGAAGTGTCCAGCTCCCACCATCCCAGTTATGTGCAGCCTGCTCACTTCTTCACCAAGGGGAGGTCATGCCTGACAAATTTGTTAGAATTCTTTGAGGAAGTAACGAGCAAGCTAGACAAAGGAAAGCCAATGCACATGATCTATTTGGATTTCCAAAAGGCCTTCAACAAGGTGCCACACAGGAGGCTGGCAAATAAGGTAAGAGCTCATGGTTTTAGGGGTAAGGAAAGAGGATTGGCTTACTGGCTGACGTCAGAGAGCGGATATGATTTTTTTTGGCAGCTAGTGACTAGTGGGCTTCCTCAGAAGTCCATGTTGGAACCACAATTAATCATGTTATACATTAACAATCTGGATGGAGGAACTGAAGGTGTTGTTGCTAAGTTTGCAAATGACACATAGATAATTGGAGTGGCAGATTGTGTTGAGGAAGTGGGGAGGCTGCAGAAGGATTTGAACATGCTAGGAGAGTGGTAAAGAAGTGGCAGATGGAACACAATGTGGGAAAGTGTGAAATTATGCACTTTCCTGGGAAGAATGCAGATGTGGACTATTTTCTAAACAGGGAAAGGCTTTGGAAATCTGAAGCTCAAAGGGACTTGGGTGTCCTAGTTCAGGATTCTTTCAAAGTTAACATGCAAGTTCAGTTTGCAGTCAGGTGAGCAAATGCAATGATAGTATTCATTTCAAAAGGGCTAGAATACAGGAGCAAAGATGTACAGCTGAAGCTGTATAAGATTCTGGTCAGACTGCATTTGGAATATTTTGAGCAGTTTTGCGCCCCATATCTAAAGATGGACGTGCTGGCTTTGGAGGGAGTCAAACGGAGGTTTACAAGAATGATCTTGAGGATGAAGGGTTTGTCATATGAGGAGCAGTTGAGGATTCTGAGTCTGAACTCAATGATGTTCAGACGGATGAGGAAGAATCTAATTAAAACTTAAAAAATACTGAGAGCCAGGATAGACACAAAGAAGATGTTTCCACTAATAGGAACCACGAGCACAGCCTCAGGGTGAAGGGACACCCTTTAGAACTGTGATGAGGATGAATTTCTTCAGCCAGCTGGTGGTGAATCTGTGCAACGCATTGCCACAGCTGGCTTTGGAGGCCAAGACATGAGTGTCTTTAAGACAGGGATGGATAGGTTCTTGATCAGTAAGGTGATTGAGGGTTACGGCAAGAAGGCAGGAGAGTGGGATTGAGAAGCATATCAGCTATGATTGAATGTGGAGCAGACTTGATGGGCCAATTGGACTAATTCTACGCTTATGTCTTGTGGTCCTGACTTCCTCATCTATGATAAAACTGAAAGTTAAGCATCAGGTGATACAATGATGTACATTAATCTTAACGAACAAGGTTGTGATGTGTCTAAGATTTATGGCACTAAAACATCTATCACTTCGAACTGTAAAGAGCTTCATGTAAAATGGATTCAAGTTGCCGTCTTCCAAATTCCACAATAAATAACAATAATTTTCTTTTTTCTTGTCACATCTGCATTCATTCCACTTTTTAAAATTGTAATCACATCTACATCCTTAAACATTCCCAGTGATGGATGCTAGTTCATAATATATATGGTTGACCATTTATGATGAGGGCAGCACTGGCTAGGCCAGACAGGTAAGGGATGCAGTTTCTTTCCCTGAAGGACATTTCTTATTATCTTGCCTCTAGCTCTTTTTCTAAATATATTACTAATCCATTTACCAGTGGGATAGTTTCTCCTCTTTTCCAATGCCAAAATCACCGATTATTTTGAACATCACATTTAAATCTGTGTGCCATCTTCTCTGACCAAGGGAGAATAACAAAAGCAGATTTTGCTGGAGAAACTCAAGAGGCCAGTCGATTTCATCTGATTGATGAAATTCACAGTCAGTTTCCTGGTTGAAAAACAGTTTCCCTGCACAGATGCTGCCAGACCTCCTGATGCTTTCCACCAAGTTCTGTGTGTGTTTCTGATTTCCAGCGTCTGCGGTTTTTGTTTTGTTTAGAGAATAATCCCAGTGATTGCAGTCTGCCAACATAACTGGAATCCGTCATCACTGGCTCCATTCTAGCAAAACTTCACCATGGTCCCTAAAAACCATTGACATTCTTCCTAAAGCCCAGAGTTAGACACAACACACCAGCTGAAGTCTAACTGGTTCTGTTGAGGTTGAGGGATATTGTCTGGTATAGTTGTTAACAATGGTCACAAATTTAGTCATGCCGATATCTGTCAACTTGATCAGCACCAAAGATCAAAGATGAAGGGTGAAGCCGGCGTTGGACAAAAAACATGAAACAAAGATTTCTAAGGTAGGATATTCTGAGGAAATAAGTGTTGTACCTGATGGTGTAGATTTAGACGTTTTACAATAGTGTAGAATGGATAATTGTGAATCATTTCACATCTCTCCTGATTTTGTTTCAAGTGACTCCCCTGTAAAAGAAAAAAACTTTGAATAATTGTAAGGAAGTTGCTAGTGTTGGAGGGCTTGATATAGGGAGAGGCTAAATTGGCTGAGGCTATTTTTCTGAACCATTGGGGGCTGAGGGGTGATGTTATACGAGCTGATAAAATCGCGAGGGGCATGGTTAGGATGAATAGATAAAAGTCTTTGTCCTGGGGTGGGGGAGTCCAAAACTAGAAAGATTTAAAAGGGACCTAAGGGGCAACTTTTTCATGCAGGTAGTGGTGTGTATGGAATGAACAGCCAGAGGAAGTGGTGAAAGTGAGTACAATTACAATATTTAAAAGGCATCAGTATGGGTATCTGAATAGAATGAGCCAAATGCTGGTAAGTGGGACTGGGTTAATTTGGGCTATCTGGTTGACATGGACGAGTTGGACTGAAGGGTTTTTCTGTGCTGTACGTCTCTATGATTCTACATAGCAGAGCCATGAATGCTCTTGCAGATCAGAGTTGATCCCTTCCTTGCTGTATTCTTATCATGCCTATTTTATGCTGTACAGAAAATGTAACAATATTGGATTGAAACACCAGCTTCTGTTTTGCACTGCATTAGAGTAATCTATTGCTAGCTAGGAAGCGAAACACTCAGTTGACAGCCGGAAAATCCATAGCTAGGATATTTACCGTGTATTAAAAATAAAATGATATTGAATTATGTAAGATTTTCTTTCCACATATCTTGCCATAACTTCAGTGGGAGGTTGGCTGAAAGCCCAGGGAAATTACAAATAAAGCAGAATTGTAGCTAAGTGGACAAACCGTGCAAAAAATTCACTTCATGTAGTTTTCCCAGGGTTTCTGCCAAAAACATGGCAGGAAACTTGGCTCAACCTTGTGAAAATTTAGGACATTTCTCGCAAATTCCTAATAAAATTTCTGTTTGAACTGGCACAGATATATGCCAAATGATTTGATTCACAGTAAATGTGATTTTTTTTTGAACATGGTTCATTTATAACATTTCCTGAATTGGGCTTCATATCTCAGCTGATATACTGTTCACTGGCACTATTCACTGTCATCATCAGACCTATCTGACAGTTGAGCTGCTTGCTTGAATGGATTCTGACAGATCTCTCCTTCCATGAACATACAAGGCTCTCTACACGAAAACTCATTAATTTTACAGTTGTGTGACTTCTGCGCACATTTTGAAGCTGAAGGCCTTTAAGTCATGCTTAAGGTACACGAATGTTGCTTTTAAATCAATTTTCTGTCAAAATTGTTGCCATTTACAACTGGGAAATGATATTGGGAAAGCCTTCATTTGCTACCTTGTTTAAAAATCTTGCTGAATGTACAAGTGATCACACCATATTTGGTCAATATCAGAGAGGTTTAATGCAGGGTTCAAAAAGATAACTGGGGCTTTGCTGCTTTCATGAGTTGTTTGCAGTCATACATTTTTCTTTCTTAAGTTCAACAAAAGACACTGCTGAATACGTTTTTATATCCTAAACTTTAAATTTTTTTCACATAATGGCAAAATGACGTTTGAAGCATATTACCCAGTGTAAAAATATAGAAGTGGTTGAATGTAAAGTAATTTATCATTGGTAAAACATCTGACCTTGAAGCTGCTGCCTTAGTTCTACACAAAACAAATTTAATCTGACCAGAATTTATGGAATTTTAAACAATCAAAATTCCCATGGTGGTATAATGTCACTAAAACACAGCATTGTAATATCTTATTGACTACACTTTGTGGTAGCAGAGCAGTATGAAGCCTTAGTGCTTAAATATTTAATGAGGCACACCGTATTTCATGTCTCTGGAAGTAATTTTCCTCACCTAGCCATAAATTCACCTCTGGATTAGAACTACCATGTTTATGATTTATGTAAATCTAACATATAATTCTTTCCCTTTTAAGCATTTTCATCCCCATGATAAAGCATAAATTTGTTCTGTTTTACACCCACACCTTTTTTTCCCTTTGGGGAATAGAAGGAGGTTTTGGAAAGATTAACAGTTGAGCCATTTTACAAACATTCCTTTTGTGGCCTCCAAATCCAACAGAGGGATGGCTAAGTCAGAGCCATGCTCACAGGCAGCAGCATAGTTACTGAAATCATACAATCTTCATGTATAATATTTTGACACAATATATAATATTTGAGACTAAATTGTGGCTGTTCCTTTTCTAAATATAGTGCACAAATAAAATCCTTCTTTTCACCAAACAAAGCTCCGAGAAGTGCAGCCCGGGAATAGAATCTTTAGTTGAATAGTTTTTTTAAGTGTTCATGGGACTGCCACTCCTTGTTTGTCTTGCAAGTCACAGTCACTGAATTCAAATTTGACACCGCAACCATTAATTTGGATCACTGAGGGTTGATATGGGCAATGACATTGATGTACTGCATGCACATTTCTTTAGGCATTTGATACAGTGCCAGACAACAGAATTGTAAGGACAGTTCATGTTCAGAATTGTACAAACCTGGCAGTGTGACAGGATACAGAATTTACCATTTAATGAATGTTTTTTGAATGAGGGAAAAATTGTAGTGCAGTTCCCCAGGGGGTTGTCTTAAGACCCTTGTTCATCATGATACGTATTTTTAATGACCTAGACCTTTATATATAGGCACAATTTTCAAAAATTGCAGAAGTTATGAAACATGGAAGCCAGAGGAACTGTGAGAATGATAGTGTGAAACTCTAAAGAATGTAGACAAGTTGGTAGATTGAATTTATTGTACAAAGTGATTCAGTTTGGGTTAGAAGAATATGGAGAGACAACAATAAGTAACAATAATAATAATACAGGGCACATGTTAAAGAAGGTTCTGTAGCAAAGTGTGCACACATACACAAATATTTGAAGATAGTCAGGTTGGTTAAGAGGAATCAGAAATAAAACATAGAGCATCCTAACTTTTATCAATAAAGTGGGGAGAGCACAAAAGAGAATAAAAAAGTTCCGTAGAACATGTTTAATATACTACTTTGTCCCAACAGAAGTATTGTGTGTACTGGACAACATAGATTAGGAAGGATGCAAAGGTGCCAAAGTGTTTGCAAAAGAGATTTGTGAGAATGAGAAACTCAGCTTTGTGGAAAAATTGAAGCATTCATTAATTGCTAAATTCTGTTTCCTGTCACATAGCCAATTTCACATTCTTGATCATATTGTTCCACCCATGAACAAGAACCTTCCTTGCACGTCTACTTATTGTGTGGCACTGTCTCAAATATATCAGAAGTTTGTGTACACCATATTAATGTCATTGCCCTCATCAATCCTCACATGGCCCAAATTAATGCATATCCTTTGAGAAGGTTAAGTGGAGATTTGATGAAAGCATTCAAAATTCTGAAGGATCTTGACAGAGTAGATGGGGATAAATTGCAGACAGTGCTGGATAGATCACGGACAAAAGGGCATGGATTTGGAGTAATTGGTAAAAGAAACAAATGGAAATATAAGGAGAAACTTTTCAAACAGAGAGTGATTAAGTGTGTGCTGCTGAAGAGTGAGGTGTAGACAGGTTCACTTGAGGCATTTGAAAAGAAATTGAATTACCTGAACGGGAAGAATGTCCACAGTTATGGGGAGGACACACGGGGCAGGGAGACATTAGCATAGTGATAATGTCACTGGACATGTAGTCCAGAGGCCCAGGTTAATATTATGAGCAAAAAGGTTCACATTCTGCAATTTCAGCTGGTGAAATTTAAAATCAAATAAGAAATCTGAAATTAAAACTAACCACAGTCATAATAACACAAAAAAATCAAAAATTACTGTCATCAGTTGTCTTAAGAAGCCTGTCTGGTTCAGTAATCTTTTTGGTCTACATGTGAATCCATACCCACAGCAATGTGGTTGATTGATAATTGCCCTCTGAAATGGCCGAGAGAGAGCCAGTGGCTTCTATGGCATTTAGTGATTGACAAGATATTCTGGCTTTGTCAGCAACACCAACATCCCATAAAATATTTTAAAAAAGAAAAGCTGCATGTTTTGGTGGGAGAGTAGCTGGGACAAAGGAGGCTGAATGGTCTTCTGTGCTATTAGCAATTCAATAATGTATACAGATATGGATAATTCTGTGTGTATCAAATATTTAATCTAACATGAGAACCAAAAAAAGCCATCATTTCAAAAAAAATTACACAAGATTAAATGAGTCAAATATTTTTAGGCATAATTTGCAGTGTTTAGGTTTTACTCTGAAGCAGTTTAATATTTACAATAAACATACTAAAAGATTTTAAAGGAAAATCTGATTTTAATGCATTGTTTACCATGACCATAATTTCGGAACATATGGGACAGAAATTTAAATTAGGAAGTTAAGAACCAAAAAGAAAACCAGGGTAAGAGATTTGTGGAAAAAGTGATCAGTAAAGCCAGTAACATGAGTAGTGTAAATGGGTTGAAGCACAGAATAACTATGCTTCAAGAAATAAATTAGGCTGAAAGAAAGAAATCCCTGAGGCTGTTGTATACAACAAAAAAGCTATAATCAGAATGAGCTTCCTGATTCATTCTGGTTCCTGTAAATTTATATGCTGATTTGCAAAAACATTTCATGTTGTCTGCAGGGCACATGACCTAGTCAATCTTAGAAGTCTCATAAACAAGTGTTCCTCAGTGGTGCACAGTTAAAACAAGGGGAGCAATTTGTCAGATGTACACTGCGCAGACAGCTTGACAACGTTTGGAATAAGTTCTTTCCAGAAATCAGTTAAATGTAACTTCTGGCAGTGCCGGTGAAGGAAACCATTGCAAGCATGAAAAAGAAATGTTCACTACATTGATTTTGTTTTGATTGAGTAGCTGTGTCATGTGTGTAGATGTACTCTTGTCACAATGTGTTACAAATGGGCATGTCATTACAGCTATCATTTGACTTGCTGTCATATACAGTTACTGCAGTCTTTGTGATGGTAACTAAACAGTGCAGCATGTGAATAATCCTTCTCCCATTCTCTGTCAAAACTTTTGATAATTTATCTTTGCACTTTGCTAGCACTTAATAGGTTATAAATTCCTGACATATCAATCTGTCAGTTTAGAAATAGCAACTTGATATAAAGCTGTGGCTGTGTGAAACGTTCTAATTAGTATGGCGTTGTTAGCTATTAAATTTTAGTTTTTGACATAATTTGAATTTCTTAGACAACAGCATATAATGACTTTCACACTACTGAATTTCACAGAACTTTTTACAGCCAATAAGTACTTGTTTTAAGTGTGGTCACATATCTAATGGAGACCCTATTTCAATTAGATGATAGTGCCAAGACTAGGGGACACAGATTTAAGGTTTTGGGTAAGGGATGCAGCAGAAATAAGAGGGACAACTATTTTACATGGGAAATGACAATTATTTGGAAGTCTGGATAATTATTTGGAAATTACCAGTACTCGGGTGACTGGAGCAGAAACTGAGTACCCAAGAGAATAGTGGGAGCAAAAATAATTGACGATCACAAAGGAAATTTGTGTCCAGGATTTGAAAAGGTACTTGAAGAAAATAAATCTGTAGAACTTCAAGATTCAAATGGGGCAGAAATTCTGACTAGATTGCTCTGCAGGATTCCTACATGGACTTGATGGACCAGTTAGCCTACTTCTGTACTGTAAATACCTTTTTAACAGAAAAGGATGAAAGTCAATTTGTGTACAGCAAGCTGCCATGAAAAGCAATGTGATAATGACCAGATAGTCTTTTCTTAACAATATTGATTGATGCTAAATATTGTTCAGGATAGCAAGTACAAGACCTTATTAAATCTTCAGAGTCTTAGTTAATGGTGAACATAATTTCTGATGGGACATTCATCTCTCCAAAGCCAATGCATTTGAATACCCACCCTTCCCATCGTATGTCCCACCACTCTTCAGAGGGGAGAATCTTGGCTGGTCTCCAGTAATATAGCAATACACAAATGGTAGGCTAACAGAGGAATGCAGGATTGCCCAACAAGAATGTTGTCTTTCAGGTGTATCTTTCGATTTGCACATTCAATAAGACTGTTGCAAATGGACTTTAAAAAATCCCAATGCTTTATTTGCAATAGTCTATTTTTCCAGTTATCCTTGTTAATGCCATTGTCAATGCCACAGTGGTTGCACTTTGAAGACCTTCCTGGGTTATAACATGATATCCTGAGGTAGTGAAAGGCATTGCATAAATACAAGAATTTTTCTTTAATGAGTGATTTTATCCGTGTTTCATGGTATTTTAACAAGACTAAACACAGGATTATGAAATTCCTTAGAGATTATTGTATATAATGCATGTTTGCAGTTAGTGCAATACTCTTTGTCTGTGGAAATTGTATAGTATGAATGTTGGTTAGTGCTGGTTTCAGGCTAATTGATTTGTAAGTCCCTGTATGCACTCTTATTCTTGGGCACATTCTTCTCTGCTGCTCTACCCTTGGCTTTGTTCTTTGCCTACTTGCAAAAAGTGAGAAGTAGTGTTCTCCAGTGGTTAGTACTGCTCAAAATTTAATTGGAAGTGCAACTTTTGGTTGTCATTAAATACTGTGACAAAATTCAAAAGGAATAATAAACTTTACGGAATAATCAGCAGTACGTTACAGAGAGAAGTGCAGGTAAATGTTTTTACCCGGAGAATGATGGGTGCATGGAACACACTGCTAGTGAGGGTGATGAAGATAGGCACATTAGCAGTGCTTGACAGACACGTGAATGGGAGGTGAACAGAGGGATAGAAACACACATGGCCAATAAGTAGTGGGTCTAAATAAGGATTGGAATTGGTGCAGGCTTGGTGGGCTAAAAGGTCTGGGCTGTACTGTATTGTTCTCAATTGATTTCATTTCTGTAGATCTGAGGCTCTCAAAATCTTTTAATGTTACAGGTGAAGCAAGAAGCCATTTCACCCCTTTTAATTCACTTAATCTACTCCCAGGCTCCTGTCCCATATCTTTTAACATTTTCTTTTTCAAATAAGCTCCAGTTTAACTTTGTTCAGCGAAGGATTTATGACAAAATTCCATATGTTTTAGTGTTCCTTTGAATTATTTTTGATGATCTTATTCAACCGGTGCCAAAAGTCTAGTATTACTTAGGTTAAATAAGAGTACCGAGAAAAAGTTTGAAGAAATGCTACATTACAACGTAACCTTCTTGACTCAATTGATGATATCCCTAATGTTTCTTACCTGTAATTTCTCATTGTATGGGTTCTGGTGAGAACTTTGAAAATGGAGCAAGTCAATAACAAAAACCTGAAACTAAGGGAAGGTGATAAACAATGTTTCTCAGACAGAAAAATTTATAGAAATAAGAGTCATTCCATCTCTGAAAGCCTTCTCCACCATTCACTAAAATCATGAATAATCTTTTACCTTAACTTTCCTTCTTGCATTATGCTTTATTCCTTTGCTTCCACTGGTATCCACAAATCTAGTGACTTTATTTTCTGAACAGACCCAATTACTGAACATCCTCAGCTCTCTGGGATAAAGAATTCCAAACTTTCGCAGCCTTTTGAGAGGGGAAAGAAATCCTCACCTCAGTCTTTAATGACCATTTCTTTATTTTAAAATTTTGATCACTAATTTCAGATTCTCCACACAGGAAAACATGCAGCACTAACTCTGTCAAATCTGTCAAAAACGTTAAGGGGCCAAGATAAAAGGTTTGCTCATCCCCAGTGGCTCTGTTAGACTTGAATCAGTCTCTACCTTTGGGCAGACTATTCATGGGCCACAATCCACAATGACTTGTGTGACATTTTTCATTGATAGGGCACTTCAGTGAATTGAAATAAATCGGTAACATAGCGGTCCATGAATAAAATTTACCCTCTGAATATTTCAGTTTATCGTCTCCTCATTTCTGCTTTGAAATACTAAGGAGTGCAGGTCTGTCCCTACCTAGTCTTTCTTAAGGACAATCTTCTTATGTCATGATGGACCCTCTACGTTCCCTGTAAGGCAGGTTTACCTGTTTGTAGTATGTAGCAGGTGTGGTCTCACAAAGACCTTATTTTGTTACAGTTATCCATGAAAATGTCCGATTTTTACTCTGTGTAAATGAATAGATTTTGAGGTGTGTCTACTAACCAGCCCACTGACTGTGTTCATACATTACCCCTTATCCCAGGGGGTCTAATTTTGTTTAATAAGATCTTGTGCACACCATGTCAGTTTTTTTTTAAAAATCCAGTTATACTGCTGCACATCCATTGATTCTGCATTATCTACCTTGCCAGTTACAAACTCGGGGATGCTCACAAATTGTGGAAAAACACTTTCTTTCATAAAGCTATACCGACCCTGCTGAATGATATAATGATTTCCCAAGTTCCTGTTGCCATGTCCATAGTAATGTATACAGGTTTCTCTTCTGCTGGTTTCAGGCTAATTGATTAAAAGTTCTGTTTTCTGTCTTTGCAACATCTTTTTCTAATGCTAATGCTTTGCTGTTTGTCACTTACAAAAGGTGAGATGTATTTTGCAGTGTTCAATGCTGCTGAAAATTTGTGCAAACAATTTGTACCTTGGAATCCAAAGTTCAATATATGTTCAGAGTGAGTTTATAATTGGCACAGTAATTTCTGCGACTCTCTTTTTGGCAAGAAGAATAATGAGGCAATATGGTACAGTGAAGGGGAAATGGTTGTGGTAGTTAACAGATTAAATGCCTAAAATTTGGAAATAAGGCCATTTAAAAAAAAACAAGCAAAATGCTAAGATTCTTTCATTGAGGTTTACAAAACTGAAAAGCAGAAGACCCAACTTAATGCTAATATAGAACCTTGGGAAAATGGCTTTTAGAGTTGCATGTACAGTTTTGGTTTCCATATTACAAGAAAAAACAATCTCGCATAGGAACAGGAGTAGGCCATTCAGCCTGTTTTGCCAATTTCATGGCTGATCTGTAGACTGAATCCTTATACCTGCATTTAGTTCATATCTCTTAATACTTTTGCTTAACAAAAAAATTAGTGAACTTAGATTTAAAATAAAAAAAACTTAATCTTGCATCAGCTGCCATTTCTGGAAGAGAGTTCCAAACCTCTATCACACTTTGTGTGTACTTGCACTTTCTAACATTTCTCCATTACAGCCTGGCCGTAATATTTTAGATTAAGCCTCCTCATTGTAGAACCTCCAATTAGTGGAAATATCTTATTTGTAACTACCCTGCCTTTTGCTGTTAATAACTTGAATACTTTGATCAGATCACCCCTAAACCTTCTAAATTATTGAGAAAACAGGCCAAGTTTGTATAATGCCTCCTCATAACCTTAACCCCTGATGTCTTGAGGCACTAAAAAAAAACGAGAAATGAGAGGTTATACAGATCACAATAAAAACTCAAACAATTGGTGAAGCTAGTGCCATTCCCTTTGGAGATAAGTTTGAGACGATTTGCCAGAGCTGTTCAAATAATCATTAAGGATGTAAGTGGGTTGGATAGCAGGAAGCTGTTTCTACTGACAGAAGGTTTGAAAATCAAAGAACACGGATTTAAATTGATTGAGAAAGGAATCAATGGAAACATGAAGAAAAACTGCTTCATGCAATAGATCACGAGGTTGGAGAAAGTGCTGCCAGAGAGGGTAGTTCAGATCGATTAGCTCATGGCTTGCAGAAGTAAATTGGTTAATTATCTACAGGAAAACTTGCAGGGCTACGGGGAAAAGTAGGAGAGTGGGACAAAATGAGTTGTTTTTGCAGAAAAATGCCATTGTCACGATGGGCCAAATGGCCTTCTGTTTTCAATCCATTCTTTCATTCAGGGGCTATCTTTTTTACCCCTTGAAAAGAGTAAGTTCAAGCGTAGGATGATAGAGGTTTTGATTATAAAAGAATATCATAGAATCATTATAACATGGACAAAAGCCATTCAACCCATCACGTCTGTGCTGGGCCTCCTAAGGATTAATTCACAAACTGCTACCTTTTCCCCACACATGTACAGTCATAAAATTGTACTGCAGACCCTTTTGTTCAACTCATCCATGCCACCCAGATATCCTAAATAAATCTAGTCTCATTTGCCAGCATTTGGCCCAAATCCCTCCAAACCATTCCCATTCATATACCCGTCCAGATGCCTTTTAAATGTTGTAAATGTACCAGCCCCCACCGATTCCTCTGGCAGCTCGTTCCAGAGATGCACCACCCTCTGTGTGTAAAAGTTGCCCCGCAGGTCCCTTGCAAATTTTTTCCCCTCTCATGTTAGACCTATAACCCTGTAGTTTTGGATTCCCCCAACCTGGGGAAGAGACTTTGTCTATTCACCCTGCCCATGCCCCTCATGATGTTTTAAACCTCTATAAGGTCACCCCTCAGTCTCTGGTGCTGCAGAGAACATAGCTCCGACCTATCCAACTTCTCTCTGTAGCTCAATTCCTACAAACCAGGCAACATCGTTGTAAATCATTTCTAAACCTTTTCAAGTTTCACAACACCCTTCCTGTAGCAGGGAGACCGGAATTTGTGTTACATATATCCACATATACCAGTATAAGTATCAATTAGACTACATATAGTTTTCACAGCAAGTCTAATCAACACACAGTCCTTGGGCTAAATTTATTTATACCTTTCTCCAGAGAGTGTGGTCTGTTCTCCCAGTTTGTCAGTATCCATTACATCTACTCTGACTAAATCACCTTCCACTTGAGTGCTTTCAATTTGTCTTCCCTGTTCCTGAACCTTAGGAATTGCCAGTAGTCAGGACTGTGTTGTTTCCGTACTCTAAACTTCTTTCCTTACCCCTTTCCTCCCAGAATCCTGCTTCCTCTTGTTGTCAACTTTACCACCCCCCAACCAAATATCTCCTGCCAATTCTGCCATCTTCCTCTCTCCTCATCTTCAGGATCCTGAGGAAGAAGTCCTTGTATGACACTTCTTCATCTGCCAACAAGCTCTCCATTTCGCTGACACCCTTCTCATGCAAGCACCAGGAGATGCGACGGCAATCCTGTTATCTCATTCACTCCCATTGTTCCAAATACCTGTTTATTTTTTCTTATGGTAAAATAGCAATTTATTTGTACTTTTGTCAATTTAATGTACTCTATTTGCTGCCCACAATGCAGACTTCTCCGCACTAGTCCAGCCGAACATTGATTGGATGACAGTTTTGTGTAACAGTTCCTTTCAGGCCACAAGCTTGACGCTTCACTCCCACGCTGACTGCTTTGTTCTCAACCTCCTACGCTGTTCCAGTGAAGCTCATCATAAGCTTCCAGGAACAACACCTTATCTTTTGGTGCTGTGTTTTCAACTCTTCCAAAGTCAAAATCAAGTTGCATCAATTTCAGATTAAAACTTCTGCTCCCTTCTTTTTGGATGATTGCTGCATCAATTTGCATCTGTTGATTTGTCCTGTAATTGTACATATTATCTCTTTCCTATTATCCCTTTGCTATACAATCTGTCCTGCCGTTCACCCCATAAGATCTTCCTTTTTGCTCTTTCCACCCTCTCCCTCATTCCATCTTTCTCGAGCTCTACAAAAATGCCAATTTGAAACATTGATTATCTTTCTCTCTCCACAGATGCTGCCAAATTGGCTGGGCTTTTTTCCAGCACTTCCTGTAATTTTGTATCAGAAACGCAGATTTGTTTGCACAGAAAGTTGGTGGCTGAAACAAGATTATGTAGACTTATGTAGATACGTTGAAGTTTTATTTTATAACTTTAGGAAGGGGCAGGCGAAATCTGTATAGGACATTTTCTAATTCAATAAGTTTACAACTGAGCAAGATGTGTATGGAAGATTTACATCACATCCCCTCCCATGTTCTTATTGGACATATCACATCTCACTGCTGGTAATGACATATCCTCTAATTATTCCAAATGTACTTCTAAGTGTACTGAATGCAATATGATTTGCAGCTTTATGAAGTTGATGATGTTTTTGGACATGTTATTGTTCTAATAATCATTAGTATTTTCAGTGTTGAATGCAGGATAACGCACCAGAAAAAATAAATTATGAGGAAAAATGGATATTCTTACTGATCAGCTTATTGAAGTGGAACTTGCTGAAAGGAAATCTGTAAAGTTGTTTCTACTGACAGAAACAGTTAAATCCTTCAGTTAAAATGAAACTAAATATATTTGTCGCAAGCCTAAATGGTTCAGATGTTTTTTTGAACATAGGAAACCACACAACCTTTAGTATTGTGAGGATTTTTTAAAAATATCCATTCATGAGATGTGGGCAATGCTGACTGTTTCAGCATTTATTGCCCGACCCTAGCTGCCCTTGAACTGAATGGCTTGCTAAGCCATTTCAGAGGACAGTTGAAAGTCAACCAGATCTGTGGGTCTGTCGTCACATTTCTTTGCTCTTTTCAGTCACCTGAATGCATTTTGTATGGTATGATCTACCTGTAATGCACGCAAAACGAAACTTCTTGCTACTCGTGGCAATGATAAATCAAATCAAATGTTAGGCCAGACCAGGTGACGTTGGTCAATGTCCTTTCTTGAAGGGAATTAGTGAGTGAGAAGTTTTCTCTTCTGACAATTGGCAATGGTTTCACATACATCAATAGATTTTAATTCCAGACTTTTTTCTTATAATTGAATTCCATTTCCACCATCTCCTGTGGCAAGATTCAACCTGGGGCCCCCAGAAATCCCCAGTTTCTGGATTTATAGTCCACTGATAATACTAATAAGCCATTGCCTCCTTCTAATTGTAATAGTTGTTCGTTTGGCATTTCTGCTTTATTGTATTTGGATTATGTGTTAACCTGAGTCTCAGATAAATGATAACATTGACCTGACACTGGCAGATGTTATTTCACATTTTCCTCCTAATATTCTTTCTTCTCCTCCCTTTATAGGGCATCTCTTTGGAGCTCTTGTGTTGTCCTGCCACTTCTAGCACTGACCTGGATGTCTGCAGTGTTAGCCATCACTGATCGAAGATCAGCCCTCTTTCAGATCCTCTTTGCTGTCTTTGACTCTTTGGAAGGCTTTGTCATTGTAATGGTCCACTGCATTTTGAGAAGAGAGGTATGTCACATGGAAATACATGTGAGATTAAAGGGCAGGGGAAATTCTTTGCAGGGCTAACAAATCCTGCATGTATGATCTACCATTGAGTAATTGAAAGGGGAATAAAAATATGTGTGAAGTAGTGATGCCAATGGCGTATTTGGTTTGCATGCATTTCCTCTTAAATCTGAATTTGATGTCTGTTTTACATGTTTCAAAAATATTCAGATGGGATCAAAAATAACTGCCAGTGATTTGTGAGGCATTAGTCAAGGATTAAGATGTCATTGAACACCATATGAGTAAAACTCAGTTGAATTATGTGATCTCAGTATTCAAGATTACTTCTTGCGATAGAGCAAGAGAAACTAATTGTTTTTCTTTCAGGAAGGTCATTTGCCCAGCTCAGTTTGGGATATCTCATTGCTGTGTGTGATCATGTCAAAGGTTGATCAAAATCTGCTACATGATTTTGACTGTCTTCATTGTTCTGCATGATGTTTGGATTGAAGGAAAAATATATCTGAAGTGTTTTTCAGTAGTGTATTTCTATGGACACGGAGCCCTTTTCTTAAATAAAAAGGGCACCTAGCCCACAACATTGCCCAAGTCTGGAAAGGAAAGTTAATGAATTAAAGTGTAGGCAAGGTATCATTAGTTAAAGTCCATTTCTAAAATGGAAAAGGGAGAAGGAAGATCAGAAAATGATAGTGAATGGGAGGGCTGGGTGAGCAGAACTAAATTGAGATGTGTTTTTGTATTTACAAATGATGCGTTTATTTCAGTCGTGTCGACTTGATATTACAGTATTGTTGTTATTCCTCTTATTCAGGTAACCTATTTAGAATAAATGTAAGTGTTTATGCATAATATATAGATGTATTTATCCATATGGGTGTGTATCTAAGTCAACTGAAGCTACTTAAAAATGACACATTCTCTGGGACTGTTTACAGTTTGTCAGTTTATCATATATACCTTCTTTATACATTTTCCAGAATTTTAACATTCCAAAATCAAGGACCAAAATTATGAAATCACTAATAAATTCAGTAAAGAATTCAGGGGAAACTCATTACCAAACGGGAATGTTGAAAAAAAAATGAAATTGTTACGTAGATGTGTTTAAGGGGAAGCTCAATAAGTGTATGAATGAGGGGGAAAATAATAAAGGATAAGCTAATAGGATGAGATGAAGTTGAAATCAACGGAAGGTAGCTGTGTGTGGCAAGTAAAAAGCTGGCACTGGTCCAAATGGCCTTTCTCTGCCTTGTAAATAATGCGTTGGCTCTCAGATGTCTCATGGCCAAAACAATCAGTATTATGGAAAATAAGTGTGATGTGAGATCTGTAAATGAATGTACTGAATGAAGCGGTTATTAATTGGGAAGTTGATTGGGGAGTGAATGTGTACTAGATAATTAGTCAAGAGTGTTTGATGAAATAGTTGTCTCCACTCTTGAGCAATTGTTTTTCTTGAGCTTCTCCTTAAATCTATAAGGTATGGTAAAAGCAATAGTATAAGCCAGAGATAGCAAGGTGTAGAGTTGGATTAACACAGCAGGTCAAGCAGCATCAGCGGAGCAGGAAAGCTGACATTTCAGGTCTGGACCCAGACCTTTCTGAAGAAGGTTTCAGACCTGAAACATCAGCTTTCCTGCTGCTGTGATGCTGCTTGGACTGCTGTGTTCATCCAGCTCTAGACTTTGTTATCTCAGATTCTGCAGCATTGGCAGTTCCTAGGATCTCAGTATAAACCAGAGTATGCATTAACTGCTGGCTGTATATTGACACGAGTAGTACTGAGAGCAATGGTATAGCATTAACACCCTTTGTAAAATCATGATGCCACTTGCAGTTTAATAATTGGATTTGGAAATCTGAGCCTTAATGTTGTTCAACAAATTATTTTATTGCTTGAACCATGTCAAAAGAATGTAATTTTCCACGTTGTATGGATTGAGTGCTCCTCATTTTTGACTAAAATTGAAACCATGGAAGAAAACTAATTTTATAGGAAACTACTACCTGGTGAAGCATCAGAGATGCCGACATGCCACAGTTCTTGGATGATAAATTCCCATGACTGTTGAGCAACATTAACCTGAAGCAAAATGCAGGTCCAAAAGTTTTGGAGATGGAAGTTACCACAATCAGGTCACATCGCATCTGCTAATAGCCAAACCAATCCCAAATTAATGGTGCCCTTTGAGGTTTATCTCATTTTCAGGTGCATTATTTGAGATCAAAGTGGTTCACCTGCATACCAGGGAAAATGGTGTTCACATGATGAAGAGAATTTTGAACATACATTGAAATAAAACAGTTTTCTTGAACCCTTTAAGTACTAAAGATCCTTTGTGGGTTTTAATGCATGCTTTCCATCACATGACATCTATAGAAATGGTTCTCTGTACCTTTCCAATTCTGAATATTTCAACATAGTAAGTACAATTCTGATTATTCTCTGAATAAATGGATTATATGATTACTCAAATAGCAGGTTTTGTATTATTTTGAACACAATGCTACTTGTTACAGTCCTCGAAGGGTTATTATTACACAGTTTGTGATCCATTCTCATAAAAGGAAATGTGGATGAATAATTGGGTTCAACTTTTCTCCAGATAAGATCGGAAGTACAGAACCCAGCTGCCACCTTCATTGCAAATCATGGAGCCTTGCCATCCATTTTATCTCCTCATTGGCCACTGCCTCAGATTGATTTAACCTGTTTGTAACCTCTGGATCCCAAACAACCCTGACCACCATTTTCCATTAACGTAATGTGGCTTGCATCCAATCTGCGCCCTGTACTTGCGGACTTTAATCTTCTTATCTTTGGATTAAGAATTTTCATCCTCATGTTTAAATCCTTCCACAACCTTGCTGCTCACTATCTCTCCAACCTCTTCCAACCCTGAGTCTGCCACATTCTATTGTGCAGAATTCATAAATGTGAGACAGAGAGACTGGATGAGACGGAACCAGAACATACAGTTATAACCTGTTGAAGTAGGATTTACCCTACCAGGACTAATTGATCAATGTGTCAATGAAGTTGATATTAAACTGAGTTAACAAATTAAAATTATAAATGTTTTCTAACAAGGGAACAGTAATATGATTTTTTTAAGGATAGATGATGTGGCAAATATAATGGTTTTAAGAAGAGCATCCTAAAGCTTCATTAAAATTTCATTTGAAAGAGAATCTTAGATGAGAGGGAGATGTTGCTGCCAAAAGGGACAAACTGAAATAAGGGAGTTGGGAGACAGGAGGTATAGTTGCCGATGGTAGGTTCATGCATTAGAGGTCTTGCTTCATCCTTATCTTTCTTTGATATGCTGTCATATTTCCTCATTTGGAAAATTGAGGAAATGTGAGGAAATATGAGAGCATGTCAAAGAAAGATAAGGATGAAGCAAGACCTCTAATGCATGAACCTACCATCGGCAACTATACCTCCTGTCTCCCAACTCCCTTATTTCAGTTTGCCCCTTTTGGCAGCAACATCTCCCTCTCCTCTAAGACTCTCTTTCAAATGAAACTTTAATGAAGCTTTAGGATGCTCTTCTTAAAACCTTTACATTTGCTACATCATCTATCCTTAAAAAAAATCATATTACTGTTCCCTTGTTAGAAAATGTTTATTGTTTTAAGTTGCTCACCCATATTTAAATTTTGAGGTGACAGTACTGTGAAGGGGTTAAGGTCTCAAATGCACGCTAACTTTGGGATGAATTGCTGGCAAGTTCCTATGATATATTTTTTTCAAAAATCAACATAATTTTCATCTTGTCACCTTGTGTGAATCCTTGTGTGAACTAAAGCAAGCCAGATAATTTGAATTTATTTCACTTATGTTCCGAATATTGATTTATTTATCACTCTATCTAGCTTAAAACTTTCAACTTCAACAAGAAATTGTTGGCCTTTTGGAAAGAGTGTGAGCATTCAGCAATTTATGCATTGTATGGCATTTCTCAGTGAAATCAACTTTTGAAGATACTTGATTTCACATTCAACTTTTAAAGTGAGAGCTTATTGAATAATTTTCCCTTAATTTCTAAATTCCAGTAAGTAAAATAGAATACAATTTGTCAGCTATTATTACAGTATTTAATGCTGGTTTAAGGCTTTTCATGTGAGCATGAATATTTGCTTCATTGACACCAAATGTGCACCAGAAGCTTTTTTTAAAAACAATCTTCAAACATTCCCAATGACATGATAGTCTCACAGTCAGTATAACTTTTCATAGAGTCATAGATTGATATATTAGAGGAAAACCCTCAGTACATTATGCCTACTTTGGGTCTATGGAAGACCTATCTAATTAATTCAACTCCACTATTTATTGTTCGTGTTTTTTTCCTTTATTGTGTATTTATTGAATTCTCTTTTGAAGTTTATTATGGAATCTGTTCCCATCATCTTTCAAGGGGTTCATCACAAATCTTTGTTGTGGAAAAACCCATTTCCTTCTGTATTTGTATTTATTTGCCAGTGGCCTTAAAATTGTTTTGTCTGGTAAAGGAGCTTTTGGCTAGGGATAGCAGCTTCTCCTGGTGTACTATAACAAAACACTTAAAGATTTTGAAGTCATCAATCAAATCTTCCTTTGACCTTTCTGTTGAGGAATACAACTTGTTTTTGATTCCCTTCTCCACCTAACTGAAGTCCTTTGTTCCTGTTTTGTAGTAAATCTCCTCTAGTTCCTATCAAAAGCTTTGACATCATTTCTAAATTGTAACGTCCAGAACTTTCAAAATTATGTGTTTGTCCATCTCCAGGTCATTTCCTTTTTGTTCTCCATTAAAATCCTTCCATTCAGTTTATGTAGTTCAAGCTGTAGGTGGTGGGACATTTCTTCAGGTTGCTACTGGGGACTCTACCACCTCCCCTCGTCCACATTGATGAAATCCGTGATCCATGGGTGGCATCCCCAACCTGCTGCTAATTATGGCCCCATCAGTGGGTGAGAGTGGGGTCACAGTGTGCAGGGAACATGACAGCAAACAGGAATGCTTACTGTGCCTCTGGGTGACAGATGGAGTGTTCAGTTTCTCCTCATTCAGAGGCACCCAGTCATTGATTGAAAGTGGCCTGTTATTGGGAGGGGAGGGGGCTTGGCTATAATTACCCCCACCCCAGCACTTGCTTTGTGGGCCTGGAACCAGTGATATTACTGAGCTGGGTGTGCTACCAACAGAAGCGGCCACCTCCCACTGGCACAGTGATTCATTTGAGCTACCTGCCTCTGACATGCATATAAGCTTTCACCAAGTGGGATTGACGCCCAGGATCCCTCTCCTCTCCTGCCCAGATGGCGAGCCATCCTAAAGACATAGAAGCATAGAAAATAGGGGTAGGCCATTCAGCCCTTTGAGCCTTCTGTGTCATTTATTATAAACATGGCTGATCATCCAACTCAGTACAAGTTCCCATTTGTTCCCCCATATGATCATAGAATTCCTACAGTGTGGAAACAGGCCGTTCGGCCCAACCAGGTCACACCAAACCTCACAGCATCCCACCCAGAACTATCCCCCATAACCCACCTCATCTACACATTCCTGAACACTACGGGCAATTTAGCATGACCAATCCACGTGGTCTGCACATTTTTGGACTGTGGGAGGAAACCAGAGCACCCAGAAGGTACCCACGCATACACGGGGAGAATGTGCAAACTCCACACAGACAGTCACCTGAGGGTGGAATTGAACCTGAGGCCTGGATGCTGTGAGGCAGCAGGGCTAACCACTAAGCCACCGTGCCACCCAGTCTCCTGTAATCCCATTAGCCCCAAATGCTGTATTCAACTCCTTCTGGAAATCATCCAGAGCTTTGGCCAACATTGGTGAATTCCACTTTCTGGGTGAAGAAATTTCTTCTTATCTCAGCCCTAAGTTGTTTTCTCCATATCCTTAGATTCTGGATTCTGTGGCCAATGGGAATATCTTTGCTATACCTGTCCTCTCTGATCATAGAATTCTGTGAGATTCCTCCTCATTCTCCTGACTTCCACCAAATATAATTCTAAATGATTTAACCTCTTCTTGCACGTCAGTCCTATGATCCCAGAAATTCATCTTATAAATTCCCTTTGAATGCTTTTGTGGCAAGACATTCTGTTACCTGTAATTGAACCCTTTCGATGTGAAGGCCAGCATACCATTTGCCTTCTTTACTACCTGCTGTGCCTGAATGCTTACCACCAGTGACAAAAAGATGTAGAGCTGGATGAACATGGCAGGCCAAGCAGCATCAGAGGAGCAGGAAGGCTGACGTTTCAGGCCTAGACCCTTGTTATCTCAGATTCTCCAGTATCTACAGTTCCTACTGTTTCTGAAACTACTTACCTGCAGTGACTGGTGTCCAAGGACACCCAGGTCTCATTGCAGATTCCCCTATGTCAATTTATATTCAAAGTTTTTGAGCAGATTTGTAGCTGGGGTTGAGGATGCGATTGTAGAATTGCTCGCTGAGCTGGTGTGTTTGATTGCAGATGTTTCATTACCCTGCTAGATAAAATTGTCAGTGTGCCTCCGATGAAGCGTTGATGTTTGTCCTGCTTCTTATTTACATGCCTCAGTTTTGCTAACCACCCCAGAAAACCTAGGCGTATAAATAACAAACGGGACAGAACACTGATGCTTCACTGGAGCCACACTGTTATTGAGCAGGGTGAGAAAACGTCTGCAATCAAACACACCGGCTCAGCGAGTAAGTCTACAATCCTAATTTACGCCCATTCAGATGGTATTCCGAGTTCCTGTTTTTGCTACCAAAGTGAATAACGTCACATTTATCCACATCATACTACATCTGCCATGTATTTACCCATTCACTCAGTGTGTCTGAAACACATCAAAACATCTCCATGTCCTCCTCACGGCTCACCCAGCGTTGTGTCATCTGCAGATTTGAAGATACTACATTTAGTTTCCTCATCTAACTCATTAATATATGTTGTGAATAGCTAGAGTGCCAGCACTGATCCCTGTGGTATCCCACTGATCATTGCCTGCCATTCAAAAAAAGACCCATTTATTCCTACTCTTTGTCTCTTGTCTGCCAACCAGTTTTCTATTGCTGTCAATACACAACATCTCACTTGACCCATGTTCATGTCTTATATGGGACTTTGTCAAAATCCTTCTAAATGTCCAAACAAACCACATTTATTAGCTTGCCCTCATCAACTTGACTAAACGCATTCTCAAAAAATTCCGGTGGATTTGTCAAGCATGATTTCCCTTTGTAAATCCATGCTGATTTCGGCTGATTCTGCCACTTCACAAGTTCTCCAAACGCTTTGCTAATAAATATTTTATAATGCACCTTTGAATGTCTCAACCTGCCAACACCAGGCCACCTCGCCTATAAGTTCCAGTTCCCGGTTCTGCAGCTATTCTTTTAATTAATAGGGTTATATTAGTTACCTAAAATCTGTAGGAAGTATTCCAGTGTCTGTAGGGTCTTGGAAGATGACCATCAATGCTTGGGTATCTGCACCCAAATCTGAATCAAACTATTTTTAGGGCCACTTCCTTAAGTACTTTGTAGAGTAAGTTATCAGGTCATGGGGATTTATCAGCTTTCAATCCCATTAATTTCCCAAAAAGCATTTCTCGACTGTTACTGATTTCCTTCAGTTCTCCCCTGTCACTAAACACTGTGTTCCCAACATTTCTGTTATGTTATTTATGTCCTCCTTTGTGAACTCAGAACCAAAGTGTGTACTCAAGAACGCCCTTGACCGTGTCATGCGCATTTCCCGCAACACATCCCTCACACCCCGCCCCCGCCACAACCGCCCAAAGAGGATCCCCCTCGTTCTCACACACCACCCCACCAACCTCCGGATACAACGCATCATCCTCCGACACTTCCGCCATCTACAATCCGAATCCACCACCCAAGACATTTTTCCATCCCCACCCTTATCTGCTTTCCGGAGAGACCACTCTCTCCGTGACTCCCTTGTTTGCTCCACACTGCCCCCCAGCCCTGCCACACCCGGCACCTTCCCCTGCAACCGCAGGAAATGCTACATTTGCCCCCACACCTCCTCCCTCACCCCTATCCCAGGCCCCAAGATGACATTCCATATTAAGCAGAGGTTCACCTGCACATCTGCCAATGTGGTATACTGTATCCATTGTACCCAGTGTGGCTCCCTCTACATTGGAGAAACCAAGCGGAGGCTTCGGGACTGCTTTGCAGAACACCTCCGCTCGGTTCGCAAGAAATAACTGCACCTCCCAGTCGCAAACCATTTCCACTCCCCCTCCCATTCTTTAGATGACATGTCCATCATGGGCCTCCTGCAGTGCCACAATGATGCCACCCGAAGGTTGCAGGAACAGCAACTCATATTCCGCTTGGGAACCCTGCAGCCTAATGGTATCAATGTGGGTTTCACCAGCTTCAAAATCTCCCCTTCCCCCACCGCATCCCAAAACCAGCCCAGCTTGTCCCCTCCCCCCACTGCACCACACAACCAGCCCAGCACTTCCCCTCCACCCACTGCATCCCAAAACCAGTCCAACCAGTCTCTGCCTCCCTAACCTGTTCTTCCTCTCACCCATCCCTTCCTCCCACCCCAAGCCGCACCTCCGTCTCCTACCTACTAACCTCATCCCACCTCCTTGACCTGTCCGTCTTCCCTGGACTGACCTATCCCCTCCCCACCTATACTCTCCTCTCCACCTATCTTCTTTTCTCTCCATCTTCGGTCCGCCTCCCCCTCTCTCCCTATTTATTCCAGAACCCTCACCCCATCCCCCTCTCTGATGAAGGGTCTGGGCCCAAAACGTCAGCTTTTGTGCTCCTGAGATGCTGCTGGGCCCGCTGTGTTCATCCAGCCTCACATTTTATTATCTTGGATTCTCCAGCATCTGCAGTTCCCATTATCACTGTGTACTTAGTTTGTTAGCCATTTTGTTTTCTGTTACGAATGCCCCTCTTCTGACCAAACCTTTACTCTTCAAATACCTACAGAAATTTTTACAATCAGTTTATCAAGGAACAGGGCTCTCCAGCTAATGGACAGGAGCCTTTCATCTGCAATAAATACTTACATTTGTCATCTGAAAAACCTTTATATTATATCGTTCTGCTACAGTCCATTGCGATTAATGCATATTATGATACGTAATGGCCCTAGCATCCATCCTAGAATTCACTACTACGTACATCCTTTTCAGTCGAAAAATAACCATCCATTATGCTGAACTTTCTGCCCCTTAGCCTGTTTTATACCAACACAGACACTATCCTTTAATTGCATTAGGTTCAATTTTGCTGACAAGCCTATTAAAGTAATTTTTCAAAAGTGTTTGGAAAGGCCATATGCAAAACAGTTCTCTCACCTATGTTCTCTGCTTCTTCATTAAAAATTCCCATCAAATTAGTGGAGCCTGGATCAACTCGAACCAGTCCATACTGGCTTTATGAACCAATGATTTTATAGTTAACTTTATCTTGGACTTTCATGTCTAGATGTTTCTTCACTGCTGAGACTGAGTTTACCATTCTGTAATTCTTGGTTACTTCTACACCCTTTTTTGAAGAGGGATGTTATATTAACAATCCTCTGGTTCTCCGAAAATAAAAATTGCTGGAGATCACAGTGGGGTTAAGCAGCAGCCATGGAGAGAGAGCAAGCTAATGTTTCAAGTCTGGATGACTCCGATGAAGATTCAGTACAGATTCCAGCATCCGCAGTAATTTGCTTCTCTGGTTCTCTGTCATCACTCACATGTCAAAGGAGGGCAGGAGGGTTGTGACCAAAGCTTCTTTGTTGAATTGTATGCTTGACACTTTTCATACATGATCTTCCTCTGCCTCATTTTAACCTCTTCCTTTAGTCATCTAGGGTGTACTATCTTTTGACGGCCTACTTTTCCCCCTCATGGAATTGTGCCTGTTCTATATTGCAACTTGCTCCACTTTTGAAGCGTAAATGACTATTGCTCGTTTCCAGTTTCATCCGCCAAACTTCTAGCTGAGCTGGGCTGGATCCTTTTTTAAGTTGTCGAAAGTCTAACTGGTTTTAATAGGAAAACTTAGACGGATACCCAAAGGGTATCTGCACCCAAATCTGAATCAAACTGCTCAGGGCAACAGCAAGTAACACTATTGTTTTGGTATCCATTGTCATCAGAAATGTAAGTTTCCTATTCACTGCAGAGCCTGCTCGCTCTGTTCAGCCTTTCTATTTTATGTTCAAAATTCTTCATTCACAGCTGCCTTATTGCTTAAACATTCATCACCAGTTGGTGTGCAGTGAATTTAAAAACATACGTTTATCTCCCCCTTTACTCCTACCTCTGCTAAAGGGAAGATGTTGGGTAGAATTTTGTAGAGGTGTGAGCACCATGAACTTTGGTGAGAAATGGGGCAGAACCAGATGAGAAATCTGACTACCTCAGCATCAGAAGCATCTCTCTCCATCTTATATGTGTTTGCCAAGTGACAAGGCAAGGTTCTACTGTTTTAGACAAAACGTTAATCCAGTTAGACAGCCCCTGGTGGGTGAGGCGCGTTTCTTGCTAGGCAGCAGGGAGTTTCCAAATGAAGGGGGATTAGAGCCTGTTAAACACCTTATTGACACTACAATTCACCTCATTAACATCCAGCATCCTGTTTTAGTATCATGCCAAACAAGTTAGATCCTGAGAGTGTGAAAGTCAGCGTATCTACCTGGCTACTTCAGCTCCACACTTGCTGCAAAGGATTCCCTTTTAGACACCAGTCACCAATACCTCAGGGCACCAGTCACATGCAAACCAGGTCCACAGACATGCGCGTCTGACATGTGCCAGCTGAAGAACTCTTATGGTACATCTCCAACCCATGTATGGGATTCTTCTCACTTCAGTGCTGCACTTTGGTTTGGACCAGCAACTATCATTGTAATGCTGCAGCAAGAACACTATGCTCAGGGGCATTCACCCAGCTCAAGGGCTGGACCAGGCTGCAGCTAGAATTAGTATTAGTCTAGTAGCCTTTATTGCCATATATACTCAATGAGTATAGTGAAGAGTTTATACATCGTCAGTCACAGTGCCGACTTAGATACAAAAAGCACAGCTTCTTCAGTTACAAGATTTAAACAATGCAGAAATAAAATCTCCATCGTTACAGAAATAAACATTCAGTACAGCAATCTACGCTGGCACTTTGCTTCCAGTCTGCACTGGGCCCTGGCCGCACAATGCATTGCCACAGCCCACGCTGAGAGGCCCCTGCACCATTCCAGGAGGTCACCACACCAACACCAGGAGGCCCCTGTGGGATATCACCGTGGCATGCCAGAGGATGCCACACTACGCTGGGATGATATTGCGCCAGCCCAGGGGTTGTTGCCAGAGACCAGGATTAATCGCCAATGGGGCTGTTTGCTCGCTGTCACAGTGCTCACTCACTTTACAGCCTACCTAGATGATTACTCCATCCCTGCCAATCCTTCTGTTGCCTTTTTGCACTTTTCCAACACTCTTTATCAACAAGAGATATCAGTTTCATCATTTTTTTTTGTGTAGCCTTGCTGCTTAGCATCCAGCAGGGTATAATAATGTGTCTGATTTGAAAACATGTAGAATGAAAGCCAGGAATCTTCTCATGATTGACAGCAGTCCTTAGTGAAGTTAAAGGAAATAGCCTTCCATCAGGTGATCCTGTCAGCAAGTAAAGGGCAGATCCTTATACCAGTCTAGGGGCTTGGGCATGTTTGGTCAGCCATTTGGGCCATTCAGAGTTAGGATTTTCTCCATATAAGAAGTGAGGATCACATGATGGGCAGCCCACTACCTGTCTTGACTCTTCCTGCCCTACTGCGAGCTGTTCCCCTCCTGGAATGAGAGGGAGGCTGCATTTCATAAAATGAGGAAGCATGTTATTTTTGCTGCAAGTAGGGAGGTGTCCCAAGTGAATAAGTGCAGAAGACATTCAGTGTTATTGCTGTCAGCAGGTGAGGTGGGTGATTACAGGTAAGGTAAATGTTGCAGATGATAGAGTGGTAGAGGATGAGCCTTGGTGAATAGAGTAGCAGAGACAGAGTGAGTATGAGTTTTCAGAAAGTGTTTGGTGACATGCTGGTGGAATGAAGAATATCCTTCTTTCTGCAGTGATGGGCATTCCTCCAGCTGATTGACACTGTGCTGACCCAGGAGGTAACGTCAGACCAGGCTGATATGGTCTGGTGAGATAGCAAGAACGGCAGGTGCTGGAGTCAGAGATAACAAAGTATATGGAGCTGGAGGAACGGAGCAGGCCAAACAGTATCAGAGGAACAGGAAAGCTTACAGTTCAGGTCGGGACCCATCTTCCCTCTCCCCCTCCCCATTTCTGAAGAAAGGTCCCGACCTGAAATGTCAGCTTTCCTGTTCCCCTGATACTGCCTGGCCTGATGTAGTCTAGTGTTGCAATCTCCAGTGTTGGTCTTAGGGTAAGTGGATGTATTGTCTGTGTACCATTCCATGAAATAGGACCTCCAGGTGCCTGCCTGCAGTGAGGGATACCAATTTCCCCCTATCTGTCGTGTCTGAGGAGCATGGCAAGGTTGTGTGCATCAGTTTCAGGTGGACAGTGCTTGCCCAGATGCATAAGGGACTTCCAAAGAAATTGCGGACAGAAGGGACACTGGTCTTTCAGTGTATGTCCAGTGAATGGTGAGTTGTTTCAGAAACAGCACCTCATAAGATATGTATAGAATTATATTTGAAGGTCATGGTAGAGGTGGGGTGTACCTTTGGTAAGATATGGTGAGAAATTCCTCTGCAGTTCATAATGAGAATCCCTGAAAAACTCAGCAGAGTTCACACTTAGCCAAACAAAGTACAACTCAGTCCATTGATTTTACTTTTAAACTAACCAGTCTATCGTATCACCGAAAGCTACCTGAGCTGATTACTATTCTGTCAATATTGGGCTTCATTGATATGACTCTCACCTCTGAATATGCCTGATGTAGCGTGCAGTTCAGACCCAGTCCTATGCCTTCCTATTGGATAGTTCCATGCAGTATGCAGAGATCTACTGATTTGTCAGGAGATTAGTCCTTTCGGTCATACATTGAGTCCCATTTTCCTGCTTCGGTCGGCTGTCTGTATAAGGAATTTCCTGTTCGAAGGGAGTGTGAAAATTGATAGTGTGGAAATGTTTAATCAGGAATTTAGTAGATTTTTGATTGTGAGACATGATTGTTTTTGCATAGTGGCAAGTTCGACTGCAATATATTTTGATCTTAGAAAATTGCAAACCTTGTTCTTCAAATATCTTGGACAACATCTTTTCCTCAATCAGCATTATCACCAAACAAAGAACATTTTATTGCTTTTTGTGGGCTTTACAATGGCTGGAGAGTTGAGAACTAGCACTGTAGTCCCACTATAAGGAACTGGACATTTAGAACATAGGAAATTTCTTTTATCAAGCGATTATGAATTTAAGAAATGTCCATCTTGGATGACTGAAAATGCTCAGTGAATGAGTACATTCAAGATCGAAATTGTTAGATACTTTGGGAACTTTGAAAATCAAACAATGTGAGTACAGATCTGGAGTTGAAGCAAAGGAGCGATTACAATTATGTTGAATGTCAGACTTGAAAGATGATATAGCTGATCTGCACTCTTACTTCTTACGTGCCTCTGCTCTGCTTTATTATTTATTCGTTCACAGGATTTGGACATCGCTGGCAAGGCCAACATTTATTGCCAATGACTAAATGCCCTTAAAAGACACCAAGTTACCTTTAGAACTAGTCCATGTAGCGAGATACACCTATAGTGCTATTGGGATGGACTTAACAACACTGAAGGAATGGCGATATATTTCCAAGCCAGGACAGTGCAAGGCATGGAGGGACCTTGCAGGTGTTGGTGGTGTTCCCACACATATATTACCCTTAGCATTCTAGATTGTAGAGGTTACAGCTTAGAGAAATTCTGTCAAAGTAACCTTGGTGTGTTGCTGCAGTTCATCATATTAATGATACACAGTGCTGCTGTGATTCATTGGTGGAGAGAGTGAATATTTTTGGTGAAGGTTAGTGTCCCAAACATTCAGGCTACTTTGTGCTGGAGTTTTTGTTTGAGTATCAGTGGAGCAACATCAATCCAAGCAAATATATTCAATCACACTCTTGACTTATGCCTTGTGGATGTTGGACAGGCAGTGGGGAGAAAGAAATCAAGTTACTTACCCCACAAATCTCAACCTCTGAGCGGCTCTTATAACCACAGTATTTACATGGATGGCCCAGTTCAGTTTCTGGTCAATAGTAAACAATATGAGTGATCGATTCTGCAATGATAAAGCCACCAAATAACAAGGTTATATTGTCTCTTGTTGGAGATACTGCCTGACACATATGTGGTGCACAAGTTATTTCTGCTTGCCAGCCAAAGCATGGTCATTGTCCAGGTCTTGCTGCATTTGTATGTGGACTGCTTCAGTATTTGGTGTTGAGCATTGTGCAATGATCAATGAACACTTCTGACCATGTGATGTAGGGAAGGTCATTGAAGCACCTGAAGACAGTTGGGCCAAGGACACCACCCTGAGTAATGCTGCTCCCATTCTTTGAGACTTTGAGATGCCTGACCAGTCAAATCCATTTTCCCTTGTGTGAGGCACAGCTACAGGTAGTGAATACCTTTTCCCCAATTTCATTAACTGGAGTTTTGCTAGGGCCCCAATCAGTCAACTGCCTTCATTTCAAGGCCAGTCACTCCCAGCACATCCGAGTGCCCCTGGTAGAATATACATGAACACTCATCAGCAGCTGTCGCTGAGTAAGTGCTACTTTATAGCAATGTCCATGATCCCTTCCATTACTTTTGAGTTTTCCCATTTAACAGATGCCACAAAACGTAGAATAACTGAATATGCATTAAGAACTTTGGATGCACTGAGAAATGTGATAAGCAATTAAGTAATTTCAAATGTTTTTTTTTCTTTCAGGAACGGGTATCACCTTCCAAATCACAGAAACACGAGCTCCCTATGAACTCCTACCCTCCACCTGGAGGAGTTATTAAAATGCTTAGTTCAAAAGAGCTGAGCTGAAATTGCATGAATACATTAATTTTAAAAAAAGCAATGCTTTCATGCTCTCATCTAAAATGCATCTAAATTCACCTTTGTTGAGATTATTAGGTTTGCTGGTTATGGTATCTGATGAGACCTGAAATCAGGCGCAGGAGTTGTGGTATTCAATTAACCTACGCCCATTGCCTCTGATGCAGACAACAGGACAGCTTAGTACTGCTTTCTCATTTACCTGATTGTAGGATGCAGTGAATGCTAAATGTGCTGATGAGTGGGTATGTGCCTCAGCAGGGTGCACATAATCCTGAGAATGTAAGTTTCATTGCAACATGTAAAGGGCCAGCCTGCATTTCTTAAAGGCAAGATGCAATTTAATTTGCCAAATTCAGAAATAGATCTTAACATTAACATGCTGCAGAAAAGATACAAACATGGCAGATTACATGCTCCATGGTTTCCTTTCATTTCATTGAATTCTTTGATATGATAGATGGAGAGAGATGAGATGTCATTGGTGTATAGAATGCTACAAGGCAAACTTTGCACAGGTACTATAACCAGATAACTGTCATGATCATTGTCAGTTCAGACCTGGATAGAATGCTACAAGACATTCAGCATGCTTCTACAAGTGGTCAAGATCAGTGAATGGATATATGTATCCCACCAATGAATCAACAGCTTCACACAGGAGTCAGTGCACTGCAGTTCTCACTACACAATCTCTATCAATTGTCACTCATGCCTAACATTCATAGCTTTGCCTCACTGTACAGGTTTTAGATGTTGCAAGACTCACATTATTATCTCAGGCTTGAATGCCCTACTAGACAGCCAACAATGTTTGCTGAGTCAGCCAAGCAGATTGCATTTGCGCCCAGTGACTCAATTCCCACTTTATAACAGGACAAGGTCATGCACAAATAGACACAGCAAAAAAAAAGGCATTGCACCATATCCTCACTCCCAAAAGGAGATTGTGCTCTCTATCACTGGAATCTTCATAACTGAAATCATTGTCAGCAGCAGGGCAGAAACCATCAATCATGATGGTCCGCTCTAACCTAATTTTCCTTCTCATCCCACTAACCCCCTCATCTGACAATTTCTTATCTTCAAGTTACAGATGGTAGAAGTGTGCAGCTCTTTTTTGTCCACTGTTCTCCTCACCTCATCACAACCATTTATGCATTTCAGATACAAAAGAGCCTCAGTCTTGGTCAGATAGTAATGGAAAAGCAAGAATAAAGACAGGATGGACTAGGAGGGCTGTGGTCAATGTCAGGGAGCAATAGCTTAGACATTATCACATGGAAGAGCGGCACTTAGGCAGTTCACAAGACTGATTACTGTCATGCTATGAATGATCTGATAATCATTTGCTCACTAGGGAATGATTAACTTGGTGGGTTAGTGTAGTTAAAACAGTAAAACATGTTCTAAATTATGAAGCAGCCATCACAGCATACCAGCTGATTCCTCTGTGTACAACTTGCAGATCTCTCACAGGTGAACTGCCAGGCAGTAGGTACCAGCTCTCATAAAGCCAAATTACACACAAAAAAAAAACTCCTTTACCTCCTTTCCAAAAGAATATTTAATTATTTAAAATAACAACAAACCCATGAGTCTGTACAATGTGCAAGTAATTTTATGTTGCATCCAAATTTCATGCTGGTGTCGTTCTCTGTAGGTGTTACAGTCATCAGTGATATTGTCTGTCATTCTATTAGTTATTTTTTGTTGATGACAGTTGCTGTACCAGAATTCACTTATTCTAGCACGTTGCTGGAAAGTTTATTCCAGATTAGTCACTGACAAATCTCAGACTCTTTCAAGTAGTTCACATTTTCTTGGTGTTTACTTTTTTGTTCCTCAAAGTCTTGCGGCTTTTTTAACACACTAGATGATTCTAACTCTATCGGTTTTGGCTTTGCTAATCCAGTATAATTTCTTCTTCAGAACCAGCTCTGATAACTGTCCAAGCTCGCCAACTTTTATTTTCTTTTTGTTGTCATTGGAATCTTCACTGTTTCAACTTACTGCCTCAGTGATTCTTTGGTTTCCCCCATGTCCTGCTTGCGCTGATGTTTATTTCTGAAAGAACTGTCTTATGAGAGATTTGTAGCTCCTTGCTTACATTGTTTATCTTCACCTGATTTTGCAGATCTTGTGTTCTCCACTGTTGCTTTGTGCTCAAGCCAATGTTTCTGCAGCTGCTGCTGCTGAGCCTCATCTGTTTTGCATGTGATTTATTCCAGATCTTCTTGTACAATGACAGTTTTTTCATTGAATTGACGACATAGAAATTGTTGTTTATTCTACTTGCTTGCATTTTCTTGCAGCTCTTTATTCATCTTTCTGAGCTGAACATATGCACCCCCTAAAGATGTCATAATTTCCAAGTTGGTAATCTCAAATTTGGATTTGTCTTGAGTTTGCAGTTCAGCCTTTTGCTCTGCAAATTTTATTTTCTTGCTCAGTTTTGTTCTGTTTCATTGCTCTGTTCTGTGAGCAATTCTTGAATAGTATGCTACAATTTCTGATATTGGATTAATTTCCATGGACTGTGACGAGTACAGAACCATGTCATGCTGTGACATTTGCAATTGTTGGTCCATCAGTGACTACCATGCAGAAAATCTCCAACATCTGAGTGAATTGACTGTACTTGAACTCCAACACAATTGTTCCTGCAGATGGAACTGGTGAAGAGGTGTATGCTGAAAGTTTTACATTTGTAGGTTTAATCATAGCTTTGCATGTCTATCGGTATATGATTTTTAGATCCACTGGCATAGTTTATTCGGCTCTTTTTCCTTGTATATCTTAGCCATTAACAAGTAGTCACCCGTTTTCTGACGATTCATATCTATGTTTTTTTTTCCAAATGCTTCTCATAGTGTGACGATATAGATGTTTTCCATGAGATTAACAGTTTAAAACTTCTGTGCATCACTTTTTGTCACATGACTTACAATGTCAGTTTCTGGTCCAATCACTTAATGTGGTCACTACATATTCACTTCATGTACATGTCTCTTTTGGGAAGCCAGACAAATTTTATTGTAACTTCAAATTACTCCATGTGGACGGTCTGTTTGGGCCAGTGCAAAGTAACAGATAACTGCATGAGCCTCTTCTTTGGAGCACTATCTCTGCTAATGACCTTTTCTGCCTCTTGCCTTGCAAAATTCATTGAAACACAGACCTTTCATTGGTGCATACAGAAGGCCACACCTTTCACATGTCTTGCTTGTTCCTGTTTCCTTGTAGTTGCGTCAACCATTAAATTTGCATTTCAGGTCTGTATGCTTCATTGACCTATGAGGATCTCTTCATACTTAGTGCCAACCTTCAGTAGTCTTTGCTTCCCTAAGCCCTTGGCTTGTCAGGCAAATCTTTGTGCAAAGCTTCCCAGGAGTCATTGTGATTACCCGCTGAACAGTTCTTTTTGCTAACTGCTCAGTTGAAAAATCATGCAGAGCTTTATCCTTGCATCTGCTCATATAGTGGTTTCTGAATGCTATAGGCTTCTGTCTAAATAATGTGAATACTAGCTGATGGGCTAAAAAATTTAATCTGACTCGAAATTGGTCTTCTGATGTGGTATATATCTTTGTGGTGAACTCCTAGCTCTTTAGCAGTCCAGTCTGAGCGTTAAATCTATGTAGACTTTTATTCCCAATTGCTAATCACACCTCAATGGTTTTTCTGCCTGCATTGTGGACACAGTCAAATCTAGAAATCATAGACCTGAATGCTGTTTAAACATTGTGATCTCTATCAAGAGGCCTGCTGTATCTGAATTTGAGCTAGGATTTCGTTTTCTGGCCATTGTAACAGTTTGCCTTTGAAATTCCCTTGCTCGCTATTGATCTGACATGCCCTAATCAAATGAGTTAAGCTAACCTCTTGTGGCAAGCTGTGTTTTTCACAGCTTCTAATGCTGTAACAAACAGACCTTCAGGGTTAGTTCACACAATTCAGCACAATTTAAAACAGTCAACTATGTGTTTTATCTCTGGATTGTCTGGCTTCCTGACTCCTCAAGATGATAGGCCTTATCAATATGGTGTTCTCCACTGCTGTTGACCAAGTCATTTTAATGATAGTAGTCCAATAGTCAATTGCTCATCACCGATTAATTAACTTAGTGGATCGGTTTATTAAAAACAGTGAAACACATAACAAATTATATCGCTGCCATTGAAGCAAGCCAACTGATTGTTGTGTTTGTGTGTGTGCAGCTTATGGACCCACAGCCGACCCGGCAGAGTCACAGCATTGTCTGAACACCGCACACAAAACCCTTAAAGATGACCTTAAAGGCAATGTGCACATAAAACAATTAGTTGACATTTATTTACAGCAGCCATGATCTGATTTGCTTTGGAATGTTTGTATTTTTTCTTTGCATTATGCATGAGTGCACACTAATGGGATGATAACTTGTGCAAGTATTATTTTATGGTGAACTGATGTTGTGCTTACCAGTACCGCAGCCAGATGGGTCAATCATGTTCATCTCAGCCAGAAAGGAGCTCTGCTGCTTGCCTCCTTCCATCTTACATTTACTCAACTTGCTTCTCTTTTAAATGCCCCAGAGCAAAGACATTATGAATGCTACCAGGAGAACCAGATATTGACTTGCATGATGTGCTGAATGTGGTCACTCATTAAGAAAGTGGATTTCCTTTGGAGTGGACAAGATGCACAATGAGAAATAGGGCAATTCTTAATGCAGGATCCTTTGGGGAACAAGGCACTCTTAGTGCTCAAAATTGGCATCCCTGGTATTTAGCTGATGAATCAATTGGATTGACTTGTTTGATGAATGGTGTCAGATGCCAATGTGTTGTTTGCAGTGCAGGCAGACTTTGACTTCAGTCAGCATTGAAAGCTGATTTTATGTCAAGTATGCCACTTTGGGGAAATGCAGCTGCTAAAATCCTGTCTTAAACTTAATAGCTGAACAGCTGTTTAGCAGTAGGAAGGAGCCCTCATCCATCAGTGCTTTTTAAAGTGATTATCACCAATAACAAGTTAGTTTCTGGCTGACATCTTAAGGCAGTAGTGACAATTTTAGAGGTTTTAGGTCATTCTGTGTTAAATTTATAGCAGTCTGCTGGGATAGGGTATGGTGGATGTTAAAGGACAATCTGTTGATTTCAAGGCTTCGATGTTAGTTGTTGCCCATAGATATGAGTAACACAACTTGTAATAGAGAGCCACTAAGCCTAACGGAATAAAGTGATGGGGAACTGGGCTGTCATCAAAAGGCAGTACATTAAGTGTTCGGGAGGCAATTCTCTCATCTGAACCTCAACAATAAACAACATATAACATTGACTTCCATTGCCATCCTGCATATAGTGGGCAGCTGAGGAGTAAGAACATGAAGATCAAGATAAGAACTGGAAGAGAGGAGAAAAAATAGACAGTCCTTTACTGACTGTGATGTCTGCGTTTAACTCATCCAAAGCTGAGCCCATTCCCCTTTCAATTGTCCTTCTGTCAGTGACCATCAAGGCTGGAATGCAAGAAGAAAAGTAATCACAAAAGAAATTGAAATTAATTCACAAATTAGATCCTGTCATAATCCATGCAAAAGCAAATTAATCATACTTAAACATTCTGTTATTGCCTGTCTTCTGCCTGCCTTTGCCTGGTGTAATGTTCCGACACAGTGCTATCTGGGAGGTTGGTGTGAAGTTTCAATGGAGGAGAGTGCAGGTGACTGTGAAAACCAACTAAAGCAGCCCAAGTTTTCGAAGGCTCAGTCACTCACTGAACCATTTTGGTGTGGGCAGCAGGATTTTGGGCTAGCTGGCTGATCAGCTACAACAAGGGCAGTTGCACTGCACCAATAGTAGGAGGATGAATGTCATCTTGAGAGAGGACATCAGCTTCATGGTCCATGGAAGAAACTATCATCTGCCCAGAGTGGTGAATCTGCAATCCTGGTAACCTGTTGGAGGACAAATTTTAGTGACACCCCCCAGCCTCTTTGAGCTTTGATGCCTTGTGGACTTGTACAGCAACAAGCTGACCTTGCCTGGAAGCTTCTGAACTTTCTCTGCAGCACAATTGGCCTCCACTTGTAGCTGCAAAGGATGAGGTCCTGCAAACCCTTAATCCCTACTGGTGTTTCTCAATGCTGCTTGATATGGACCGTAAGCTCACCAATACACAAAGCTTTTTTTTAGTTGAACTGTTACAACCAGAACCTGGCTGCTGTTCCCAATTCATTTCAGTTCCAGACAGGATATACATCAAACAGTAAAGGTCTTGGACAAGAAGGATGAACTGACTCCTGTACTTTATTCACACACTCCCTCTGTTGGTTGAAACAAGGTTAATTAAATAGGCTCCCTTCTCCTGTGGAGGCCTTTCTCCCAGAATGAATGATAAAGTGAGTCAAATCAAGCCAGTTATTTTTTCATTTAACAAAAAGAAATGTATTAATTACTAAAATGTGAGAAAAATTCAGAATGCAATACGCACAGGTTAGAAATAAAAGGCAAGTAGAAAGGATATAAGTTAAAAAGAAAAGAAACTTCTGAATTATTTGTGAAGATCTGATAGTTGACCATTGTTGCCATGTCAGTAGAATTTCGTATTAACATTAACCGTTGAACTTCCAATATTAGCTTCACTATCTGAAATTTTGGAGTTTGGTTGAGATTCTCTAGATCTGATTCCTTTTGACTGTGATTGAATTCCAGCACTCAGGGTAAGAAAGAGTCCTTTGGTTGTCGTCCCATTTCAGTTTTTTGCTTGGATGCTAGCTAGCTAGCATTATTTGAATGTCTTCACCTGCAGCACAGGGCTAACTGTGAGGTAGACACTCCAATAAAGTTGAAACTGACTTTTAAATCCACAGCCTGTTCTATTCTTCAAGGGCAAAAACACAAAATATGTCAGTGGTTATGGGCATATCTGCAATGGGTGTCATCGGCCCTTCATTATCTTTATCGTCACAAGAGATTATAGTCCAATCTATTAAGATTTGCCTCTGTTTTCCTCCCTTTGGAGGCCTGTTTTTTGAAGGTCCCTTTGCATATGTGGATGTGACATCCTGTGACACTGCCTCTCTTTGGAGAGTTATTCAGCTTACAGCTGTCATTTTTGGCTATATCAGCCCAACTGAAAAAAAATCACTTTGGAATTACTGGCTCAAAATGTCCATAATATTTCAAGGGTTCTGAATTCTAATTGTAACAGCAGCAACCAGCATTCTTTATAGGCTGCCCCATTAAGGTTCATTTCAGTCCTCTGCAGTGCTACACCCTGCCTTTCTGACCTGTCTCACCAAGTACAAATCCCACCCAAATCAATCATCAAAGGTATGCAGAGCGTCAGCCTACGAGCTGACGGTTGTGAATGTGGAAAAAAAAAAGTAATGATCTTCATCATTTCTGTCTTATTGATGTTTCTTCACTGCCTGCTCGGGTTGGACTTCTTGGGTGTCTGGAAAATGTTGTTAGGATGGGATTGTGGTGAGGATGGGGCTGCTGGGAGAAATAGGATATTCATGCTCATTTCACCTGTAGCTTTTAAAACATAAAGAGGTAAGGAATGAGGGCGATAAAGAGTCATGAGAGGAAGGACTAGGTATGAGAAATACAATCATCTCTGATAGTTGAAGTCCCAGCACTGGCCCAAGCTTCAATAATGGTCATTCCAATAATAAGCAGCACTTTCTCCTTCTCAGGGGGGTGGGCATCTAGCCATGTCTGTCCCGCCATGAGCTTTGTGCTGCTGGCTCTGGTTGCGCCTCGTTTTGTTTTTCAAAAGACAGGGATGTGAGGCTGTGAGAGTAGTTCAATCTGTGTGGATGGTGGCCCTGGCAATGTTGAATAGCTGGCAATGTAAGTAAGCTGTGAGATGTGAGTGTGAAGTTCGTAGGCGAGGTGATGCATTTGAATATTAGATATGAGTGTTAATCCGCAAAGCTTGTTGATGTGTGAGAGGTGGGACTGTGACGAATTGAGCGCTTGGTAGGAGATACTGGTAAAGATGCATTCTGAGCTAATGATCTTCTGTAAGAGCATAACATAGATGGAACAGGAGTTCTGTTTGTCCCCTCAAGCCTACTCTGTCATTCAGTAAGATCATGGCTGGTCTTTTCATAGATTCAATCCCACTTGCTTGCCTGCTCACTATAACTCTTAATTCATTCACTGTTCAAAAGTCAATTTAACTTTACCTCAAATAAACAATCAGTGAGGTAGTCTCAACTGCTTCATTGAAAAGGGAATTTCAAAGATTCACAACCCTTCAGGCAGAGAAGTTCCCCCTTACCTAAGTCCTGAATCTGGTTCCCCTTACTTTGAGGCTACATAGCATTCCATTTGGGTCCTTGGGGTTCGACACCTCGCTGTAACCTCCATAACTATCCACGCCCACTTCCTTTTGAACTTGTGAGACCTCTAATGCGTCACATTATTCCCAATTTGCAACTCCACCTCCTAGACCTCCAGAGCAGCCTCAGAAATGTTTACACCCCATATTCTTTCATGTGACGCATTTCCTTTCTATCTCCCAGGTCAGACTCATAGTTTGTGTGCTGAGCCCTTCACAGCTCACTCCAGTAGGGTTGAAACTGACTTTAAAATCCACAGCCTGTTGTATTCTTCTTCAAAAGCAAAAGCACAGATTGGTATGCTGCCTGTGTTACGTTAAGGAATGGTTTAGTCGAGCATCACAATCCTTCTGTTCCTTTTTCGGTGCATTCAAATCTAGCCATGGAACTGCTCAAAGTTTTGTAACTGTTCAGACAAATGGATTCAAATGAGGGTAATTGAGTTTTGCAGATTAAGGGTAAAATTTTGCTGTTATCTTAGGCTGAGCTTGGAAATGGAACTCGTACAATTCTCTGGGTGACTTTCCGAATTAATAGACAGGGAAGGACCATTTTCCACCGACTTCAGAGGTTTTGCTCATGGGAGGAGGAAGACAGCAACAAGTGGGAAGGCCAGCAGGTTAGCCTGCTTAGGCTTTGGATTGATTTTTTTAAAAACAGAGGTGTATCTCTCTCATGGGCCCTCTTTTCCCATGACATTCCATCCTTGGAGACAGTGTGCAGTTATTGCCACTTTGAACTTTGGATCTAAATTCCTCAAGAAGTGAAGGGATTTTAAGAACCGCTTCTCCTTGCAAAGATGTGACCATGTATATGTTAGATTTAGAGATTCCAAATACAAGAGTCGGCCATTCGGTCCCTGAAGCTGATTCAATGTATCCTTAAGATAATATCTCATCAGAGCCTCAAATTGATTTATCTGGCTTTGATGGATATTCTTTGATGGTCTTAATAAAAATGTTTCATCCTCTGTCTTCAAAATTTCTGCCAACCCAACATCCATAGCCTTTTTAACAAAATTAAAATAGGATGTGGGCATCACTGACCGGGCCAGCATTTATTGCACTCAAGATGGCAAGATGAGCTGATCTTTTACAGTACTAAGGATGTCGGTATGTCCACAATGTTGTTAGGCAGAGAGTTCCACAATTTTGACCCAGTGACAGTGAAAGAATGGCAACATAGTTCAAAATCAGTCCATGACTTGGTGGAGAATTTGCAGGTTGTGGTGTTCCATGTATCTGCTGCCCCTGTCTTTTTAGGTGGCAGAGATCACAAGTGTGGAAAGTATTACCTAAGACTTGGTGAGTTGTTGCACTGCATCTTTCTGATGGTATGCACTGTTGTATCGTGGATTGGTGATGATAGGAATAAATGCTAAAGTTGTTAGATGGAGTACCAATTAATGAATAGAATAGAACATTACAGCACAGTACAGGCCCTTCGGCCCTCGATATTGCGCCGACCTGTCATACCAATCTGAAGCCCATCTAACCTACACTATTCCATGTACGTCCATATGCTTATCCAGTGACGACTTAAATGTACCTAAAGTTGGCGAATCTACTACTGTTGCAGGCAAAGCGTTCCATTCCGTTACTACTCTCTAAGTAAAGAAACTACCTCTGACATCTGTCCTATATCTTTCACCCCTCAATTTAAAGCTATGCCCCCTCGTGCTCGCCGTCACCATCCTAGGAAAAAGGCTGTCCCTATCCACCCTATCTAACCCTCTGATTATTTTATATGTTTCAATTAAGTCACCTCTCAACCTTCTTCTCTCTAATAAAAACAGCCTCAAGTCCCTCAGCCTTTCCTCGTAAGACCTTCCCTCCACACCAGGTAACATCCTAGTAAATCACCTCTGCACCCGTTCCAAAGCTTCCGCATCCTTCTTATAATGCGGTGACCAGAACTGTACGCAATACTCCAAGTGTGGCCGCACCAGATTTTTGTACAGCTGCAGCATAACCTCTTGGTTCCGGAACTCGATCCCTCTACACTGTATGCCTTCTTAACAGCCCTGTCAACCTGGGTGGCAACTTTCAAGGATAATCAAACTCCTGTCCTGGGTGGCATCGTGAGTTGCTGGAGCTGCACTCATACAAGCAAATGGAGAATATTCCATCACATTTCTGCCTTCTACCATGAAGATTCCAGACATGTTTTTGGGAATCAAGAGATGAGTTACGTGCCTCAAAGTTCTCAGCCTCTGACCTGCTGTTATAGCCACATAGCTGGTCTCATTCAGTTTTGGGTCCTTGGTCAATCCCACGATGTTGGGGAGCGAATTCAAGATTTCCACTCCATTTTACATTGATTCTATGCACAATTTCCAACTACTGACCCATTTTTAAGGTGTAATGTTAACATTGTTTCCACATGATCCTGACTGTTGTATTGATGCAGCAGACTTCAGTCACAGTAAAATTGACACAGCTCTGAAAATTTTCAGATTCCATGATCAATGCCTTTTCAATCCATGATTTGAAGTTGCATACCCGTGCTGCTTTTGAGCGCAGTCAAACACTAAATGGAGCTATTCTGCCCTGTCTGGAGACACCATCATCCCTACCATCATGCACCTTTGTATTTTACGTGTCGGCCTCTGGTCTGTCTAGCAAGGTTGAAACATTCTGAGGGATGGGTGTCTGCATCTGGCATTGTCCTGCTTTACCAAGCTTCTCTTGGCAGATCATGAGTCTCATAATTTCAATGCCTTAAAATGAATAGTCCAGTTTTTATTTTGAAAGGGTTAACGAAGCCAATGTATCTTTGTTAAAACTACATCAATAATATTTCTTGCAGAAAACAAATTGTAACTGACACACATTTATTAACAAACTATTACTTTACTGTAACAATGGGCAGAATTGGGTGACAGCAAACTCAAGTTTGTCAAAATGACCACATTCTATTTTGATAACAATGGTAGAATCTCTGGCTTTCACCGCCACTGACAAAAGTTTTAGAAATAAAATATTTAATTATGTCCAAACTTGTTGCCAATTGTTTTTCTCCTTCCTGTCATGATTCTCCTGGTAGGTTTGCAGGCAGAAAACCCGTAAATTTCAACAAGTGCCTTTTGCTTCCCAATAATTCTACATGATGTTTGGAGTGATAGGCAAGACCTAAGGCAACCCACCTTCGGTTGCCCTAATTGAGACTCATAAGCGACTGCTTTTCACCTGCTCTCAATTTGCAGTCTAGCAGGAGGAGGTGGTAGAGAGCAAGATGGTGAAGTCTGGGTAATCATCCTGATCGGGTTGCAGACAGGAAGGGGCCTGCCTGATGGTCCCCTTTCCTGTTCTTCCCCCATCCCAACCTCTGCTCTCCAGTCCTACCCGTCCCTCCCCACTGTCTCCTCCCCTCCAAGCCCTTATAACGCAGTCCCATTTTCTCAGAAATTCCTGCACCTTCTCTTCTGATCCCACCAAAAGAACACCAACACTCACTTTCTAACAGGATTTTGGATCTTATTCACTGGGACAAAATGTTACCCCAGCAAGGTGTTTCCACTGTGTTCCTGCTGGGACTGAAGGAACTCAGGCCAATCAGAGATCCAGCCTGCAGCCAATTAACACTCCATAGAGCAGTAACCGGCTGTGGGGCAACTATTGGAAACAGGGCCGGTTCCCTGAAGACTTATTTTAATTACAGGGTTGGAAATTCCACGCTCTGAAAAATCCTGCCTGAAATATTTTCCCACTATACATTTGATCTAGCCACGAAGGGAATTTGTTTTCCTTCTTTATTTATTTTCAAACCATTCCACTTTGTCATGTTAAGACACACCTCCATGGCCAACACATACAAACATATGTGTTAGCCCTTTGAGCCAGCACCACCATTCAATGTGATCATAGCTGATCATGCAATTTCAGTACCTCATTCCTGTTTTCCTTGATCCCTTTAGCCGCAAGGGCCATGCCCAGCTCCCTGTTGAATATATCTAATGAACTGGTCCCGACAGCTTTCTGTAGCAGAGAATTGCACAGGTTCTGAGTGAAGAAATTCTTCCACATCACATTGTGAGGTTGAGCTTAAACTTGTACCTTCTGGCTCAGAGGCAGGGACACTACCACCATTTCACAAAATTGTATCGAAATTGGTCTTTTGATAATTAAGATAATTAATATACTTAAGCCTATGCCTGTTGAAGCCTGTTCACATTTTTGGCCTCAGTAACACTGTGAAGCTAATTTCTATTGACAATATCTGCAGTGCTGTCATTTAAATCAAATAACAGAAATGACCAACATTTATTTCATTTTAATAGAATAAATGATTAATTATTTTTCAAGAAGTGAACACTGTTGGTCAGATTTCATCTTGAAAGGCCTCTGCTTCTTTAGTCATACTTCTCAATTACTTAAACCAGGCTGTTCGTTTAAGGATCAGTGTTTACCAAGGGTTTTGATCTCTTCCTACCTGATCCCACATTTTTATTCTCCTTTTGTTCAATCATAAATGCGCAATAACCAAAAATTCTTGCCTCACTTCACAGGTTCAGGATGCGGTGAAGTGTAGAGTTGTAGATCGACAAGAGGAGGGAAACGGAGACTCTGGGGGATCATTTCAGAATGGACATGCGCAATTAATGGTATGGTCTTCTATGCAAAAAAAAACTGTCCTTGATCTGAATGCTTACTCAGTTTTCTTGAATGATCGCTTTTGAGCAATTCTGCTACTATGACTAAGAACTCTTTTACCCTGGTTTTCATGCATCTCCCACGACATAATGTGGTAGCTGGTGGATTAAAAGCATTGATGATTCTGCCACCCGATTGCTGTGCAGTAGGTTGGGACAGTCTCCATTGGAACCATTGATCTATATTTCTGCCCATCCTTTTTGTGTGTTCATTTTTGAAGTTTAACATTCTCGATAAAAGGTTCAGTGTGTTATCTCAACGGATATGGCATTACATAAGGGTTCGTTGTAAAACCATAAGGAATTTGTGTTCTCATTCTGATGTTAGGTCGTAGCTGGAAATGTTACTGGAGAAATCTGTCTAGCTATCGGCCATTCTGTACCGCTGGATCCCTGAACTATTACTGTCTTCTCAGTATCAAGACTAAAGGGATAAGGCTACTCAAAGAGAAGTTTTTTTTTTCTCTCTCTTGTTGCTTTCATGTTTACAAAGTGTTAATTCTTATTTTGGTGAGCTTCTGTGGGGGCCTACAGTTTGTAAGACAAAAGACCAGAAGAAGTAGGAGGAGGAGTAGGCTGTTTGTCCCATCAAATCTGCTCCATCATTCAACAGGATCATGTCTGATCTGATATCCCACAATACTTGATCAAGAATCTATTCATCTCAGTCTTAAATATACACAAGGACTTTGCCCTCTCACCCTGAATGAACTCATAAAATGGAGGGACAAGCAAGAATCTATGGCCAGATTTTACTGATGTTAAACAATGAGTAAAAGTCCGAGTAACCTTTTCGTCAAAAGTCTCAGAGATGTAACTCTGCTGAACAGTTGTGAGTCTTAGGAAGCAACTCAGTGTTAGGCTGAATGGCCTGTTTTAGTGCAGTATTCTTTCATTTAAGAGTTGAGATATTAATTGTTGAGACTGCAGGAAGTGCTGTGATAAGCAACGGGACATGGGTTCCCACAAATTAATTATTAGTTTCAGATGGTTGACACAATTGCAAAATATTCTTAAGATTTTACTTATTCAAATAATCAGCAATATGTACGCAGGGAAATGGGCTTGCCATTCTCCAATGCACTGATTCCCATTCAGTAATAAACTCTTGTGGTAGCGATGTTTGGAAGAATTAAACTTATAAATAAGTAGTCGCTGTTACACTTTGGAGCTCTTTTTAGTTATTTGTTGAGATGGTTCTTCAAGCCATTTAAAAAAAATCTACAAAAAGTAAATGGTCAGTATTGAGTGTAGCGTAACAAATAGGTGCAGGAGAATGAGCCAGCCTGCCATTCAGTAAGACTACTGTTGATCTGAGTGTGTCCTCGATTCCACTTTACTGCCTGTCCATTGTAATCTTCGTCTCCCTTGTCAATCAATAATTCAGCTGAAGGGACTGAATAGGCTTCCAGGAGCTAGGAAGTTTCTCAATAAGGGGATTTCTGCACTTCATGGTCACATCACAACCTGCACCACTGCTAAGCTAAACAGTTAGCAGTCTTCAGTTTTGCAAGCTGCATCAAGATAGCCCTATTTGACACTGCAGCTCACGTATTAAATTTTAACAGTGCTGTGACCAGAGCATTACAGCGTGTCTATTGATACTGTGCTCGGTAGCTGGTCAGTATGCTGTATCAGTAGCTTAGCCATAACTAAAAATCGACCCTAATATGTCCTTGATTGAATACTGACGAAAATGTTTTGCAGTATCTTTGAAGAGGAGGCACATGTTCCCTCACATTCACTTTGTTCATTCGACTTTTTTAAAAAATGCAACCCCTTATGATCTCAGAATTGTAACACCTGTTGCCTTACAGAGAAGAAGAAACTTAGCCACAGTCCAATAAACCCCTCCTTGTAAATTGGAAGTCAGGGTGGGGTGCAGGGCCCATGAAAGCAATCCGTTTCACAAAGACAGCTCTATGAGTGAGATAGTATGGTCATTAAACTGCATCCCTTTTCCACAACCAGCTTGGTTGAAATGAGAAATTTGGAGCTGCAGGAACTTACTTGGTCTGTCACCATCAAACAGAATATCATGACACCAAATGAGTCACACCCAGTATAGAATACTTGGTCACCTTTCAGGTCAAAAAGTGAGGGACATTCAGAAGAGCCATAACCTGCAGTCACCAAAGAAAGTAGAGTGCATGTAGTAAGATAAGACTGACATAACCATAGAATCCTTCCAAACCTGAAATGTTGCTGTGGTCTTAGGGCATTTGTCTAGAGGTTGCATTGTTCCCAGTCAACATCTCTTTTATCCTTTGCAACCTATTTTGTTTTATTCAGAAATGGAAATGGGGCTGTAACAAATTAGTTTTATGACTTTCTTATTTTTGTTAACAAGCACCTAAGATAAAAATGTAAAAGAAGTAATGATTAGTTTTTGAATTCCAGTGGATAGAAGGGTAAATTATGTGATACAAGGACACTGGTGCAGCATCTCACTTGCGAACGTGGACTGGAGAATTGGGCACAAGGTCAGTATGCGCCAGTTACAGTGCTTCCAATTTTCCAGTGATTTCAATGTGGCCTATGCTCTGATTTGTGCCCCTATCAAATGAGGTTTACAAATAGAGACTTGTCTTACCAAATTTATTTTCTGGTGGATTTTTTTTTGGGCAGTTTACCTTTTACTGGCCCAACACCCATCCACCGTTTTGGTATTGAGATGGTTCCAGTTCCATTGCAAAGTTAGTTCTGTGGCCAGTGAATCATACACTACCAGAGTGGTGCACTTTGCAGTCAGGGTCTGTTGCAACTGTCCGTGAGCACTAATTGAGTGAGTACTGATTATTGAAGCAGGAGAGGAGCATTAAATGGCAGGGAAAAAGAAACACACCCAACAGCAATATTTAACCTCACTTCTAAACTGTTTTTCCCTAACTTTTATAGACTGACTTTGAAAAGGATGTAGATATGGCATGCAGATCAGGTAAGTGACTAAATAATTTTGTGTAAGACTTACAATCGTGCTCAAATGGAATTTTATTTTCTCGCTCTGCTCGAAAAGATTCCATGCTATGGTATAATTCTACAGGTGCCATCTTCTCCTTTGGCCGAGCAATCAGTAATTAAGTGTGTGGCCTCACGGCAGTGATAAAACAAACAGAAAAGACTGGAAATGCTCAGCAGGTCTGCTAGCATCGGTGGAGAGGGTAACACAGCTCATATTACAAATCGGTGGCCTTTTTATCAGGTTCCGACAAAAGGTCATCAAATGAAAGATTTTCGACCTGAAACATTGGCTCTGTTTCCCTTTCCACAGAAATTGCCAGACTGTATCAGTGTTTCCGTCATTTTCGGTTTTAATTTTGGATTTCCAGCGATTTTAATATTGATAATTATTGGTTGGGCATTCTGCCAACTGTGGCAGAATCTAATTGTCTCAGCTCAATCTTATTCATACCCAGTGTCACCAAGCATTATCAATAGCTGGTCATTGGTTAATCATCCGCCTGAAATGATTTCCCTATTCCCTCAAAACCAGCAGTACCGTGGCTACTTCTGATGCCATATCTGATGTCCAAGCTGGTTTTATTGGAATGTGAATAGAACGGACATGCTTCATGCTGTTTTTATTTCCCTCCCTGTTTTAACAATTCTGCTGTGCTGGTCTTATATTAAGAATTGCTTACACTCTGCTTGATAATTTTGGGCTAAGTTTCCTTTAAGCTCCTGCTCCACAATTGTAACCTTAGCGGAAACTCTGTTTTTATGTGTATGAAGGGTGGGGAGGCTGGGGTGAGCGGAATTTTCTCACCTACCCTGGAGTGACATGAGCAGCGGCAAGAAAGGTGAAAAAATACAGAGAGAATAGAAATTTCAGAGTCGCGACATCACCAAAAATGTGAGTGTGATTTTCCCCTCAAGCCTGGTGACTTCAGGACGTCATATTTGGGTGTGATTATTTTATTTTCAGACATCTACAATTTACTAAAGGCCCAACTCACCTCATTTCTATGCTACTTCTCCTCTCCTAGATGATACACGTTCCCAATGTGTAAGTCAGAGCAGGTACATCTTGCGACTGCATTGTGCTGGGTACTTGCCCCGGCCGTGGTGCAAATGCCTCCATTTTACTCGGGATTTCAACCATGTAAGTCTCCGTCAGCAAGTCACCAGCCTCACCACGTTACTAAATCTGCATTCAGGTGATCTTCCAAAACACATCAGCCCTTTAACACTTTACCTTGGAGCTCAGAAACACCTGTAACTTGCATGGTTCTGCCAAATTGTCTTGAGTGCAGCATCGCACATGTATTTACACGGGTTACACCATATGGTTCTTAGCTTGTTTTGTTAGCATTCACTCACTGAAGTCTAGGCTGCCAGCCTCACATTGCTTCTTTCATATACTTACTTCAAAGCTGCCTAGGCTCTGTGTGTTCCGCCTGGATTTCTTGGTGAACAGAGTTATTAGTGGCAGCACTGAACAGTCAAAAGTGTGGCATCATGCTACATCGACTTGGAGCATGTGCCGGCAGTTTGCATGGAACATAAACTGTGTGCGCTTCAAGTTAAAGGCGATGTGTGAATGTCAAAGGGGTCTTAACCTTAGTGGGGTACCCACAATTAGTGGGTACCACAATAGTCAATCGAGGGCAACTTCATCCCTGCCCAATTGATAGGCCACTGTCAGTTAGGTGCCTGATCCTACCAGAGTCCTAAGATAAATGATACATCTGGGACTGGGCTAATTTTTATTTTCAGTGATGAGACAAAAGGATGGGTGGAGTTTCATGGAAATAAAGGGAAGAGCAGTTAGTAGTGTTGCACAGGCAGGAGAGATGGTGAGGTCTAGTCGTTTGTGAGAGTGAGGTTAGAGTGGATGTGATGCATGCAGTCACTGTCATAGACAAATCTTTGTAAGGGGTGTAGGCAGTGGCTGAATTAGATGAGTGGTGATCCTGTGAGTGCGGGGTAGCAGAGAGAAAGTGGTAGCCCTCCATGCAGGACATAGAACTTACCCAGGCTGCTGTCTGGGTCCATGCTCCTGAATCTGGTGGCACAGCCTCCTTTGGTCGTCCCCAGGAGAGAGGACACACAACCTCTCT